>NC_143559.1:6057500-6357500 GCF_054136105.1 Typopeltis vanoorti
GGATTTTTCATCTTGTAAACTCAAGAAAATCAATCAAAGAACCCACACGATTTTCAGAGTAAACCTAGTGTTAGGATTAGGGGGAACGAAATACGGCATTTGTCAGCTGCCATTCTTCACCGGATGTCATATAGTAATAGTCTTGGACCACTAATTGACTACTAGTGGAGATTGAACTACCCCCTTCCCCTCAGTCACCAAAAGTTAGATAGGGCTAAAATAGCCTCCTACTCTCTGTACGGGAATAAAAGGCATTAGCTGATTTTTTGGATATTCCCCAAGTGAGTCCAAACATCTCATTTTAAGTAAGGAAAAGTAGAGAGAGAGATTGTGAGAAGATATATATGTACCAAGTATTAGGTACTGTAATCTTTGGGTACCTAATATTGTGTACCCTCTGTTTTGAAAAAATATCAGAGGCTATTTTGTTTTATTGAAAATAGTGGAGAAGCTTTTCAATAAAGCAAAATGTATGTGTCAAGTTTCAACTGGACTTACTAAACTTTTGTATATGATTTATAAATTTAAATTACAAAAGAAATCAAGGCAGTAATAAGGCTTGACTAGCTTATACACTACTTGGAAAGAAGCCAACGGATACCCACATGGGCAAGATACATCGTGGCATGTAACGAGTCATTTGTTTGTAGCCGGTATAAATTGGAGGAATATGATGGTCCCACTGCGTCCATGTGAACGGCTGCGAGAAGGAAATTGACGGAGTTTGAAAGAGAAGTTGCATAGGATGCAATGTTTCGACAAACTGTTGAAATATTAGGCCATCCCAGGTCAAGAATCAGTGATACCATTCTGAGATGGAAGCACAGAGAGTCAACTACAAGTGATACCCACAGTGGACGGCTGTGGATAATACGAAGGATAATATGTTAAAACCGCCACTCAGGCCGACATGTTGAATGTGCAGCTCCCGGCATCCATCGAATGGAACAAGAATCTGCACAAAAACATTCAGCATGGAGGCTCACAACATGGGTTTTCATGATAGGACCGCAATATGCAAGCTCCTCATAACCCGAACCAACATGGAGCGTCTTCGTAAGTGGTGCAAAGAGCGTGTACAGTGGAATGTGAAAGCTTAGAAAGCTGTGTTATTAAGCGAAGATTACTCTACACCCTCTACCAAACAGATGGGCGGAGTGGGCGGGTGAAGTTGATTACATGTAAACGTCTTTTACCAGAGTGCGTAACTCCAACTATGGAATTCGGAGGTAGCAGTGTGATGGTAAGGTCCTCTTTCTCCTCGTTCGGCTTCGGACTTCTTTGGTGCCACAAACACATAGTTCAATGTGTTTGTGGTTTGAGAACATGATCTTCACAACAATTGAATGGCCTCCTCAGAGTCCTGATGTCAACCTAATGAACATCTATGGGATGAACTGGAGCGTTTGGTGAGGTGAAGGGACGTTCGTCCAACAACAGTCCTCATTACATGGCTGTAAGAAGAATGGTCGAAACATCCCATTAATCGCTATCGTATGATTGTGGAACGTTTTCCCGGTAGGATTGCTGCATTCATTGCCCTGAATGGAGGTTCTACATCACATTAAAGTGGGCACCATGGCTGTTTTTTCTTCACACTATGGTATCCGTTGACTTCTTTCTAAGCAGTGTAAGCCCTGCGGAAAGGTTATTAAAGCAGAAGTGTTGATCGAAATAAGTGCAGGCATGCCTCCCACGGAGAGAACAAATATTCTTATCCGTTGCGTGTTCCTTGCATACTAGTATATTTGGGTTTCTATCAGTTTGACTGGGATGATTTCTGATGTGTTACGATCAGATTTGTTCTGGTGTATATCTTGCAGTAGGCGATCGGATCTGCTGCACTCTCGAATGAAGAGGTTTAGGATTCCTATATTGGGCTTGGCATGCTCTTGTAGGCAGTTAACTGCACCGCGTTTAAGAACAGAGGGAAAGGACAGAAACTGGAATCCCTTGGAAGAACGAAAGATGGCAATTGTCATTTCAGGCCTCCAATAAAAAACGCGTTGTTGTCTCACCTGGCGATGAAAGTCTTCTACTGCCTAGGGATATAAAGAATAGGAATAAGAGAGAGAGTAGGTGTGTTTTTTTTGGCATTTATATTCACCAGAGTCACCATTACCCGAATGAGATGAATCGGGTTACACCGCAGGTTACATCGAGCCTTATGTAGCTCGATCTAACAACCGGAATGTCACTAAATTTGGCTGTGAGACTAAACAAGACACGGGAAGAAGGATCGGGCGAAAAAAAAAAAGAAAAAAAATTAGTCCGAAAAGTCGCCGACAGGAGAAATACGAGGTCTGTACAGTGTAAAAAAAAAAAAAAAAACGCAAAAGCAACTCGAAAATCATGCAAAAAAGAATAACCTGGTTCAATGTGGCCACCATTCTCGTGGACCAGAAATTGCATTCTGTACAGTAGGGTTTCCCAAACTGTGTTCCACAAGAAGTTCTGGAATTTGTCATTTTAGTTTTCTAAGCATTTTTCATGAATAAATATATTATAGTGGAAATATTTTGAGAATAAAATTCGTGAATATATTGAAAAGCTCAGACCAAGAATGTCTAAATAACATCTGTGTAGCAAATGTTAGTGATGACCAAGCCGTGTATTTTTAAACGTGGAAGTATTCATGAATTATCGTTAATTTTTCAAACATCTAAACCTTTCAACATTCGGGAAAGGGAATACCGCTGTTTATGATCGGTCATAAAAATTGTCTGCAAGCGGATTATAACAATGGGCGGCGTATCCTCTGTTCTCAAAACTGAAGGAAATGACATCTGTGTAGCAAATATCAGTGAACAAGCGGCATATTTTTAAACACGGAAATATTCATGAATTATCGTTAATTATCGTTAATCGTTAATTTAGAAAACCAGGACGTCCTGTTAAAATTCAACGATGACTTCTAAGGCCGGAACAGGCCACGCTATGCCTAAATCCTTGATATGCATGGTGATGATCGTTAATTTTCGCACATCGAAATCTTTCAACATTCGGGAAAGGGAATACCGCTGTTTATGATCAATCATAAAAATTGCCTGCAAGCGGATTACAACAATGGGCGGCGTATCCTCTGTTCTCAAAACTGAAGGAAATGACATCTGTGTTGCAAATGTTATTGACCAATCAGCAAGGAAGTATAAAGAAAAATTTTCCACTAAAATTGAAGATCAAGGTAGTCCGTATCCGGTTCTCAAATCTAGTAACATTGAATACTTTCTTCGCAAGTTCGTATTGTAGGATGAAAGTTTCGAAACCGTAGTGCCGTGATTTTTTAAAAGTAACAGGAATACATATTTAAATTGTAATATGAATAAGAGACAAGGGACTTTGTTTAATTTTGGTGTTAAGAAATCTCTTATTGAAGGTGTTTGTGACGCAATTGATAGTGAGTCATCCATCACCAGCCTACAGAGCGATCTTCAGGATGTACAGAAGGAGGGGGAAACTATCAGCGCACAGGAGAAAATCTGCATTCACTCGTAAGTACTTGTAATAATATTATAACTTTTTAGTGATGATCAGAATGGGATATGTCAATGAAAATCAGCACAAATTAATTTAATGATGTTTATGTTTAATTAATGTTTAATTAATAATTAATGATCCATTATTAATTATTAATAAAAATCAGCTAAAATAACAATTTATTATTAATTAATACGTTACAAAATAACCAAGGTGTTCCGTCTTCGTAAAAGTTTGGGAAACGTTGCTGCACAGCATTCTCAACAACAGAACGTAAAATCGCATGGAGTAATATTAGGGGAGCGGTGTGGCCACGCAACTGAAAAAAAGTGACTGACTACTCTTTCTTCTGCGAAGTGATGCCGTAGAAGCTGCTGTGCCGGTCGTGCGATGTGGGGAGTGATCCATCTTCTTTCCATAAAAATGGTCTCTTTGCTGAGGTTGTAGAATGGCGAAACTCTTCAGCATATAGTGACATTTCCGTGCGCGGTAATGGAGCATGCAGTCCTGTCTGTCAAAAGTGTTGTCGTCAAAAAAAAAAAAATAATAATAATAATTAATTAAAATAAATAAATAAAAAACTACACCAAAGAGTTACACTTCTGGAGCGCATGTTGTGATTCAGAAGCCTAAATTCGATCATTTTGGGTGTTTAGATAAAAATTCGCCTCATCTCCCCAAAACATTTTCCAAGGACAAGCATTGTTGACTTCCACTCTGACAGTAATGTCAGAGCGAATGTCACTCGCTTATCATAATCATCGTAGAAGCTACCGTACGCGGCTGATCTTGCATGGATAAAACGTAATCATTTTGCGCAAGACTTTCCTTCCAGCATATCAAATTGTCGCGCTACTCCACTGGCGCTGCTACTACTAATACTAGCATCATCTTCGTGTGATCTATCGACAATCTCAGTGGCAACTTCAATTACCCGTGGTGGCACCGGTCCTCTGGCAGGTCGAACTTCCAATGTGCCTGTTTCTTCAAACTTCCGATTCATCGATTGATCCAACTGCGTTAGCTGACAGAGGATCTTTACTTAAGTTCTGGGGTCACGAAGAGCGTCTGATGCATTGCACTCGCGTTCCTATTAATAGTCATGTTGAACATGACTATAGGAATGACTATAGAAATCAATAGGAATGCGTTTGTGAAGTTCACCGTTTAGTTTACAGCTCTTATGATGCCAGCAAAACAGGTGACAACTTGGTTTTAAGCAAATTTTTGGCTTACTGGGTTACAAAAGCTTCATATACTCTCTATTTCGGCGACCTTTCGAACTAAAATTTTTTTCGCTGGATCCTGATCCTTCTTCCCATGTCTTCATTACTCTCTCTCTCTCTCTCTCTCTCTCTCTCTCTCTCTCTCTCTCTCTCTCTCTCTTTCTCTCTCTCTCTCTCTCTCTCTTTCTCTCTCTCTCTCTCTATATATATATATGAGCCTGTTTCTTCGAACTTCCGATTCATCGATCGATCTAACTGCGTTAGGTAGTATTTCATAGATTATGTTCTCAGCTATTATTTTTAACGTAAATAAAGTAAATGTAATTTATAGCAAATGATAAAATAGAAAATAAATAAAATAGAAAATATTTTGAAATTAGTTATTTCAAAAGGCATTACTAGTTTCGCCTTTCTAGAATACTTCATCAGGTGCATAATACATATAAGAAGAAGTAAAAAGAGATACAAAAAATAAAAAATAAAAAAGAATAATTACTTGGGTACATTACCAAAGTTCTAAATTATTAACATATTGCTCACATTAAAAATAATTCGCGTGGTCTCGAGATCGCCATAGCTGAATGGCAGGAGAGTGACAATCAGAAATGTTGTGGCTGGGGTTGACATTAATGTGAACAAGATTTGGTGCAATTTTTGTTGATTCTAAGATTTTTCTTTCATGGCATTTGTAAATAATTTCGGATCTATACCAGTTTACTGAGTGTCTAGTGGATTGATGGTCATTGTGATCAAAAGAATTAAACACCTGACTTGATAAGACCGTAGCCGTGGTTCTATCAATGGTTCCGAATAACTCTCTGAATTTTTCTTCGTTACGAAGCTCAATTAATTTCTCTGTTTTTCCATAACATGTAGAACTGCAGTCACACTAAAGACGGTACACACCTGGATGCTTCAAATTGTTATGTTTAGGTTTTAGTGGTCGAAGCGAGGATCGAAGCTTTGTTAAGGGATGAATAAGATACGAAGCTAATATTTCTGGAGGATTTTTGCCAATTTGTTAGAAATCGAGCTGATATACGGAATGGTGATATAACCTTTCACATCATTACTCGCTTCGGAAGACTAAACAAGAGTTTAGAAATCGACTGCACACAATAACCATTTTTCTGAAAAATTAATCAAAGCAGATTTAATTCTTTGGCGATCACGCTTTCGTCGCTGATGAGAGTACGAACACAGGTTCCTAAAGTAGAAATAATACGAAACTTTTAAGGTGGATAATAATAATTATTATCTTATATATAAATAATATTATATATATATATATATATATATATATATATAAACTTGGTTTTAATCCATTTCCCAAGTAAGCAAACAGACAAGTAAGTCAAGTTTCCGCCTGCACGTAGAGCAAGTCTGGGCTACTCCGTACGTTGTGCAAGTCTTAGGCGACTCGTGGTAAAGTTGGATTAAACTCTGATCGCTAGTCTTAGTATTTACCCTTAATTCAAAGCACATCTCCTTGAGGAGATGTATAATGCTATGCATTAAAGGCAAGAAGCCATTACCCAGACCGGTTTCGACCTTTATCGAGGTCTGATCAGTGGGAGCCAGGCATAGAAATACCAAGGTTTAAGTAATACAGAGCTTATAAATATTTTACCAAAACAAGTTACCATAAGGTGTTTTAACCTTATTAAATAAAAATCTCAGGATGAGAGATAGATGTAGAAAGTTTTTTTACCATGTGTATTAAAACCAAGTTTATATTTAAATACATATAAAATAGTTTGGTATCTTTAGCGTATGCTAAGGATTATGTTGCATCAAATACGTCGTGTATGATATCCATTAGTAGCAGACGAACTTGGTTAGTATCAGGTAACTATCTAGAATCACTCAGGTGTGGTCTTACGCTGTCTCTGCTACACACGTTCAGTGAAGTGAATCTAAAGATCACCATAAAATATTTCTTACTGAAAAAACTATGAAAACTGTGAAGCATATGAACCTAAAACTCAATTTCAGTAGGCATGATTGTCTCATAATTTTGAAAAGAGATTTCGTTAAGTAACAATAATCACTGCTATAGTTCGCTCACAGATTAGAGATCCTTCGACACTTCTGCGCATGTCAAAAAAGGAGAATCCATTCCGATAATAGGGTAATCAGTCCATATTGTGGGATGAGTTGTTTATTATTACAGGTCGGAAAATTAACCTCTCTTTTATGATTATTGTAGTTAACTATATTGCTTGTATAATAGTTGGAAAATTTTACCTATAAAGCACGTGATTTCGAGTGTTGTCGAACGATTCGTACGTCCTTCATTTCTTTCTCCCCTTCAGCATGAATCGACTATTCTTGGCAAGACGCCAAACAAAGACCTACAAACGGTGGGCGAACTATATCTTTATTTATTTATTATTCACCACTTGAACTTCGAAGGAAATTTATACACATTTCACTGCCTGCAATTGTGTGAAGTACACTATGTGTTATCTTGTTATATGTATACATTGTATTCAACTTCGTACATTTTGACTGGACATAACCTAGCGCAGATGGCTTTGATATTCAAACTATCTCTGCTTTTCAATATATATTTATATACAGGGTGTTCGGGATAAATTTGACAGTTTCGTAAGGAAAAAGAAAATCTTCTTTGTATCTATTAAATTTAATGAATTGACAAAAAAACATTACAGGCAGAGTTAATTACAATACTATCAACAAGATTTACTCAAAATAACCACCATTAGCATCGATCACAGCTTCAATTCTGCTTCGGAACCTCGAACAAGCTGATGCTACAGTCTCCCTGGGAAGGGCCGCAAAAACTGTTTTAATTTTATCCATTAACTGGGCTTTTGTATTACTGGAAGTGCGATTGGTGTCTTTTTCAGCTGCGCCCCATACAAAATAATCCATGGGGTTAAGGTCTGGGGAGTTTGGAGGCCAAACATTTGGACTGATGAAGTCGTAGAAATTTTCAGACAACCATTTTTTACTTTTCCCAGAGGTGTGTCAAGGGGCCGAATCCTGCTGCCATACATACGGCCTACCATTGGCTACCCTTGTTATCCAGGGCTTGACTACAGTTAGCAACTCCACGAACAAAGCCCGAATTCCAATGCCAGGGTTCTTCAACACCTGTTCCTGCAGATTTGCGAGGAATTCTGCTGTACGAACGCAATCAGATCGTCTGCTAGGGATCTTTCTTCTTGCTACATCCTCGTAGTCACCATTGCAAGTCTCTAGTTCATGCCTGATTGTTTTTACTGTATTCAGGGAGCATTGGGCAGCAGTCGTAATATCCTTATTTTGATGGCGGGCACGAATCATCATGATACAAGTTATTCTCTTCCATGATTCAGGTGGGTTCCGGCTATCCATCCTTTCTGACATCTTGTATATGAATGAAGAAGGGTCCAAACTTTTAAATGAAGAGAAGTGTGTGTTAATACATGTAACTTACGGAAAAATATAATTAATTATAAATATGTCAAATTTATCCCTAACACCCTGTATATATATATAAAATTATAACAATCTGGAAAGAGTATAACCCATTTGGTATACAAATAGCCCCATGTGTATTAAAACCGTATTAAAACCGTATTCACGTTTGCAGAAGATCAAATAGCATTAGCTACATCAGCAGATGATTTACAAGGATCATTCAAACCATTTGATGATATCTCAAAACAATATAATATGACAATATCTAAAGGAGAAACAAAAATAATGGCATTCAGAGGAGAAAACCCAATAAGAAGTAAAATAGTGATAGATAATAAAATATTAGAACAAGTAAATACTTTCAGATACTTGGGATGTGATTTATCATATGAAGAAGAAAAAGACAGATACTAAAATATCAAACTTTGGCAGAGTAAACGGCATAATAAATAATATATTTAAGCCATCCCTAGTACTAAACACACACTAGAATCAGACTATATAATGTCTTGTCAAAACGAACTTTACTAAACGGAAGTGAAACATGGACCATAAAAAGAAAAGATGAAAAACGAATTCAAAGAGCAGAACTACCAAAAATATAATACAGATATAAAATACGTGGTAAAAGAAGAGTAGGAAGATCAAGAAAGAGATGGCATGAGTATATATATATATATATATATATATATATGATTTTCCCTTTCAGTCGTTTCCGACCGCAGGTGACTTTTGTAGACATTGCCCACAAAGAATTCCTGGTGAGTTTTTACAGGGTAGTTCACTATTGCTTTCCCCAACTCCCCAATTTTTTCCGGGCTCAAGACCGGCATATGGCTGGACGTGTTCATGACTGTAATCCATGTGTGTTCACGGGGCCGGTTTGCCTGTTCTGGGGGACGAAAAACCCGAGTTTCCGTGTGAACCCCCCCCTACCTCCGTATGAGACCGGCTAACTCACCTTTAGTCGAAAGAGACCAGATAAGTATATACTATGTACTGTGTACTTTCTGAGTGTCACTTGAACTGCAACTGTAACTCGAATAACAAGGAAGTGAGCTCAATTTATTTTCGTTTTCATAAAAATATAAATAAACTTAACTTCCTCAAACAGAAAGAATAAACAATCCTAATCTTTTGTTGGATATTGAGAAAATAGTTATTAATATCCCTGATTAAGGCGATGATTATGCTGAAAGCACGGCCTCTGAGAGGAATTTTATCACTGGGTACAAATTCCTTTTGGGCCCCTTCCCTTCTCCATTAGTCAGTCTGTTGTTATCCACTACGGTTTTATGCCATGCGCTGTAGCCTGTAAGGTCAAAAAGAACATGGAAAACGAGAGATGAGTGGAGAGAAGAGCTCTGTTAATTTTCTGCATTTAGGGCCTTATACTCCTCCCATGATAAATATAAATAAAATAAGAGGATCAGAGATAAGAAAGCACATTTGACTTGAACATCTTTGTTTATGCTACAATGCAGATAAGAAATCACATCGAAACACCCTTTTAGATTGCAATGCAGATCAGATCATCAGAAGACATTATTAGTATTAGTAAAAAAAAAAAAAGGTGGATATACTTACTATTTACTTTTTTTTTTAAAAAAAAAAAAAAAAAGCTTTCCTGGCTTTTTTTGTGAAAAATTTGGAATCACAGCATGAAAATTAATTGTTCTCTCGATGTTTGACTCAATGCTTAGCCTGGCCAAATCCAAAAGACGTTCCTGAGACATTGTAGACTAGAAATAATTCTCAATTAGCTAAAGTTTGCTAAATGCTGGAATTGTTAATAGTATTCTTAAGCTAGTACAAACAAGTCACCAAATCTATACTCTATTAACAAGTTCAACAGAAAATGCACAGTTAAAGATGGCTTTAACTGTGCATTTACAAAATTTGCTTCATGTACTGATGGTAAATGGCATAACGACTCTTGTAACTAATAATCACGTAACGAAAAACATTTGAGTAAAACCTACACATTCATGACAAGTGCCCAATGCACACTGACGAATATACTGTTAGACCAGCGTTGCCACATTTTTTTTAATGTACCAGACTTAATAACTAAAAAGTACCAAAAAAGGTACCAAATACAATAAAAACTATTCCAAGTAAGCTGGTAGCAAACTTTGAACAAATAGTTTAGACATATTTTTTCAGTAGAGTTTGAACCCCAGATTTAGTACTATTACATGCATTATGACTATTTCCGTACTTTAGTAGTCGAAATTTTACCAAATGTAGTACATTAATACCAAATGTGGCAATTCTGCGTTAGACTTAGTCATAAAATACTACTGAAGCGGTTGCCATGGTAATGTAGAAAAATGGCGGCGTAAATGCGACCCTACTTATCCATTTACATAACATCAGGGTTAAATCACACTGATGCTATGATTAAAGTAAATAACATTATTCAT
The DNA here is from genome assembly GCF_054136105.1 of Typopeltis vanoorti. NCBI lineage: Eukaryota > Metazoa > Arthropoda > Arachnida > Uropygi > Thelyphonidae > Typopeltis > Typopeltis vanoorti. The sequence goes on from NC_143559.1 coordinate 6,068,059, forward strand.
TATTATTATTACGTCACACCTCCAGGGAGTCCAAAGACTCATCGAGGGAGGGTACCTACTTCACAACTCTCCGTCTCCACCAACCTCAACTAACTACAACGATACCAACACCATCTACCGCCGACCACCACACTAGTATTTCCACAGACAATCACAAACATCCATACCAATAGCCGGATTCGAACCCGCAGCCTTTTGACTGGAGAGCGGATACACTAACCACTCGGCCAACCAGGCCAGCATTATAGCTCTACATTTCCCAACATTCCATAATATTAGGGATCATAATTTCTACGAATTACGATATATAAAACTATGTAGGATTACACAAAATGTGAATGCTAGTCTTCCCAAAAATATGCTAATCTGGGCCCTTGGCTGAAACACTTAAGTAGGTTTCATTTACGGACTTATTTTATCGTACTGAGAGAAAATTCCGTTTCTTGCCATATAATCCAGTGGTAGCAAATTATTTGAGTAGCATTCGATATAAAGAAAGCCTTTTGGTTAAAAAGATCTGGGTTCTAGGGTAGAAAAGTTTATCCTTTCATAAACACGGAAATTTCATCCCCAAATCAGGCAAACCGGTGGAGAATAGGCATGCAGTTCACATAAGAATACACATTTAGGCTAATATATATTTATTTAGACTAACCACATTATCCTAAAATTATAGTTTATAGTTAAAAATCTTAGGCAATTCTTCGGCCTCAGATTATTATTATTATTAGGTGCACTTAATTAAATTACATTTTGAGTATTTACAGACTAAACTTAATCATTGATTTATTTGTGTTGCGGAATCCTTTTTTTTTTGTTGTTGAAGCCACCGTAGCGCAGTTGAAAGAACAGCGGAACATTGCACCCTTCGATTGGAAAAGACCTGGATTCTAGATTCCCCTCGTCGTGACGAGGGGAATCCTTATACGGACTTTTTCATTTGAAGGTGAGTTAGCCTATCTTATACGCAGGTAGCAGGGTTTTTCCTCCCTGAAACTCAGGTTTTTCATCCCGCGTACAGACAAATTGGCCTTCAGAACAGACGCAATTTACAGACAAAAAACACTATTGTTGGTGATGATGATGGGCGATAGATGGCGTTGATGGTAGGGGTGTCGTAGTTGGAGAATTAAGTAATAGTGGAGAGGATGAGACGTATTTAGGGAAGTAGAGTAGTGTGCCCTCCCACGATGATCCTTCGACTCCCTGGAGGTGTCACGTAGTAGTAGTAGTAGTAGTAGTAGTAGTAGTAGTAATAATAATAATAATAATAATAATATTAAAGGGATAAAAATCCTATGTTGTTATATAGCCAGTAAGTGAAACTCAAGATCGATAACTACGATCTATGAGTTTCAAAACTTTGAAACTCATAGATCGTAGTTATCGATCTTGAGTTTCACTTACTGGCTATATAACAACATAGGATTTTTATCCCTTTAATATCTATTAAGTTGCCAGAAAACTAGCCGTTTGGTTTTTCATTTTAATTACAATAATAATAATAATAATAATAATAATAATAATAATAATAATAATAATAATAATAATAATAATAAATGACTTCTATAGCCTCCGTAGCTCATTCGGTAGAGAGCAAGTCCTTTGGTTGGAAACGCCTGGTCAGAATCCCATCTAGTAAGCTATAAACTTTATCAGGGTTTTACAACTGAAGGTGAGTTAGTTGGTCTCATATGTGAGTGGTAAGGTCTACTTCCATGGCTGTTTTTCGCTCGGAAAAACAGTCATGGAAGCCAGTGGACATAGGATAAACTGCCTATCGTAAGCAGTGTCAGGTTTCTAGAAGCCACGTTACTCGCCTGTGACGGCATTGAGCCCAGCAGGAATGGGAACCATCATTTGCTAGATATTTCCACCTGAAAACAGGTCATCCTCAGTGACAGAGGCATAAATACACAACATAGAAGATAATTACAATGAATTATAAAATAGGAATTAAAAACAGTATAAGCCACGTGATGGTATGAGGAACCACACAATGTGCGCGAGATGTATCAAATCATACCTAGACGGGGATAAATTAATGATGTCTGATAACTATGCTAATTCCGCAGATTTTTGGCGAGGCAACTGTTCCTATTCAAATTAATTTGATATAACAGGTCTTCAGTAGCAGATGCCAATTCCATGCTACGCTAAACGGATTTCTCAGGATTCTTATTAATAATGTAAAACTGGCGTTCCTGTAAGCTGTTCTCTACAGAACATCCGTTTTGTCCGAAATAGAAGAGAGAGAACTTGGATCTTGAACGAGGAACTAGGTAGATGCTACGAAGGGCGAGCGGAGAGCCTTTATATGGCCACGGGAAGAGCTGTTGATCGAAAAGAATCTAGGTAGGAGGTTTCTTTGAGGATTCTTGAAATCGGTTTAGAGGTACCTATATGGAGTTGGAATTCTTCTTCCTTGTTCAAGGTTGCTAAAAGTATGTTTGTAAGAGTTAAAGCATGCTGTGTAATCCGTCGAGAGAAGCCATTCAGCTGCATTCGATGTTAAAATATTTATAGTATGAGCTCTTCGGGGTTAGCCCATACGATATCTGCCCGATGGAGCAAGAGCTTTGTAATTGTAATTTTTTTCAGATTGGGTGGTGTGCAGACTGTGTGTTGCTACTGTATGTAGCGAACAGTGAATTTAGTTTTGATGTAGACGAAGATAGTTAGTTCACGAAGGAGAACAAAAGACATTATGAAAACCCATTTTTTGTCATTTTCTATTTCCATCATGAAATTTATTCGGGAAGCAATTTATTTACATTTGGTAGAAAGGTAAGTAAGGTATTTCCATGATGGGGCCAGATGGCGAAAACATCATTCATGTAGAGCATCCAAAAGGATGGTCTGCAAACTGTAGGAGAAAAGGAGGTCTTTTAAGTTTTCTTGATAAAAGTCCTCCAGTTCAAGAGAATGTGGGATCGCTTCCCATCGAGGTATCTGTTTGTATAGTTTGGCAAGTAAAGTATTCGGAGGAGTTGAAGTCAAATAACTTGACTGTATCTCAAAACAAAGATTGTGAAAGCAACTGAAAGAAATCTTCAATAAGGATATTAGTGAATAAGGATTCAGTATTCAAGCTAACCATTAATTTATGAGTTGAAGGGTATTGGGAAATTTGAATATCTTTTATATGACTGAGAGATTGAGATTTCAATTTTAATTAGACTTTAATGCGCCAGAGGCCAACAAGCTTCCTGACTCATTACTGAGAGTTCTGGCCTATGTCCTATCTACCATTTTATTTCTGTGTCCTCGAAATGAAGGAGTTATTGGTCTCTAAGAATGTTTGGAGAGCTTGAAGTCTATCACTGACATTTGATGGAGAAGAGAAGGCGATAAAAACCGGAACCTCAACTCTGGAGACAAAACATGGTATCATGTTTTGTCTTTCAGCTTACAGTAAGCTGGTTGGTGGCGGTGTTTCATCGGGCGATGAAGGTCATCTATGCCTAGTCGGTCCAGTTTGTTCCTACAACTAGAAAGATTTTGTTTTGCAGCAGGAATGCACGCAAAGTACGACAGAGCTCCATTTATGGAAACATGAGAAAGTCATGATAATTGAAAGAAACAGGTTGTATGTTGCGCAACGACTGCCCAGAAGTGACCCTTGTCGAGGACTGACACACACACATATAGAAACTATATTTCAAGATGTGGCGGATTTGAGATTAATGTATAGTTAATAGTGGGGGTTACTTTTCATCTTTGTAGTTGTGCGACTGTAAAGTGGCCTGCAGAGCTAAAAGTGCATGAAGAAAACTTCGTGCACATTTTAGCTCAGCAGGCCACTTGAATAGCTTGTAGACTGAAGCACTCATGGATGCAATTTCATTGTTCTATAAAAGGCAGATGCGTAAGGCAATGATCATCATTATCATCATCAAATTCCTGACATGCACCCTCAAGGGGGATACAGGATATTATGATAGTACCACAGTATGAAGAACTTACATCATTATTAACTTCCTATCAGCAATTTTCCACCAAATCAATCTGTTATCTGTCAAGACTTCAACATTAACAGATCTTATCTTTCTGTCTTCTAAGTCACTTTTACTGTATCAATCCACCTATATCTTGGCTTCCTCTGGGTCTTTTTCCTGTCAACCTGGCAGAGAACGCTTGCTTGCTAATCTTTCCTCTCCCATTCTGTTTAAGTGACAATTCCACCTGAGATTAGCTCTTATAACGCATTCCTTTATGATCACAATGCCAAGTACTTTCCTAATATCCTCGATTATAATATGACATTGCCATTGATGCCATTTGTTCACGCACCTAATCCTTCTCAAGACTCACATCTGTGGTCTTTGGTCAAGTGTTTTATTTCTAACATCTAGCACTCAGATCGATAAGTTAAAATTGGGTTAGACACCGTTTTGTATACCACTAATTTAGTGTTCTGACTAATTTCTGTCTTATTCCATATGAATTTATTCAGTTGACTTCCTACCATACCAGCTTTGTTGATTCTGTTGTCTATTTCCATATTTAATTTACCACCTTCACTAAACATCGTGCCTAAGTAGCTGAAAGGTTTTTCTTGGTCTATAGGTTCAAAATATCAGTTGATATTTTCAGTGCTTCTGCCTATGTTCATAGTCTTGTTCTTGTTGTTGCTCACCTTCATACCATATCTATTACAACAGTTATTCAATTCACTCAAGGAATCTTGCAGACCTGTAACGGATTTATTTAGAAGTAGGCGCATAAAGCAAAGAGCTGAGATTAACATCTCCAATTTTGATATCAGGTTTAATACCGCTTTCCATCATAATGTCAGACAAGGATGTATATTATCCCCTCTGTTATTCATTATATGTATGGGTCAACAGAGGGGATAATATACATCCTTGTCTGACACCAGTTTTATATTAAACCATCTTCCTGTACTTCCTTCAATTCTAACTGCTGACTTAAAACTCAAATAAAGACTAAGTATTGCTTGATATAATGCCCAATTGACACCATATAGCTGTAGTGTTTTGAATAGCTTTTCTCTTTACGCCTCTTTGCAGGTCTACAAAACTTAAATACAGATCTTTGTTATATATTCCCACGATTTTTGAACTAATAATCGTAGAGTGAAAATCTGATCCTGACAGCCTCTATTTGGCCTGAATTCAGAGTGTTCTTCAGCAAGTATACTTGAGAAACCAAGTATACTTGTTCTTCACCAGGCAGGGAAGCCTGGTGAAGAACCAGCTGGATTCAGGCCGAACAGAGGCTGTCAGGATCAGATTTTCACTCTACGATTAATAGTTCAGAAATCGTGGTAATCTAACAAAGATCTGTATTTAATTTTGTAGACCTGCAAAGTAGCGCAAAAGATGGCGCAAATAGAAAAGCCATTCAAAACGCTACAGCTATATGATGTCAATGGGATATTATATCGAGCAATACTTAGTCATTATTTGAGTTGTAGGTAGGTAGGCAGTTAGAATTGAGGAAGTACAGGAAGATGGCTTCTGGTAAGTCTTACCAGGAACACTCAGCAGTGAAATACCTCTGTAATTCTCACATTCAGCCATTTTCGTATATGGATATTATGAGAGCTCTACTTTAATCACCTGGAATTCGTTCCCTTCTGTCCTCTGTCCAGGCCTTCTGACTATGCAGTGCAGCCACTCAAGATTTTATACCTTCATACTTGAGCATTTCTGGTCGAATATCATCTTCTCCAGCTATTTCCGCATTTCAGGCTTCTGATGGCTTTTTCTACTTCAAGTATGGATATGTTTCCCTGATTGCAAGCTTGTTGAGTATTTTTACCACTGTGTTGTCACTGCTTGTTTCATTTAGCAATGTTTCGAAGTAATTACTCCATACTTCAAGGATATCTCCATTTTCATGTTACCATTATCATCTCTAATTCCTTTTGTAGAACTCTTTCCTCCATTTCTAATTAGTGATTTTTTTATATGCTTGATATTTATTTTCCATGGACCCCTAGCTAGATCTATCCTCTTCTTTCTCTACTTTGAGAAAGACCCACTTACTTTAATATTTCCTATAAGGCCTTATCAGACTCGAGGGCCATGAAATCTTTTCATTTCTGACCTTACAACTATGCCCTCTCTTCGAAAGAAGGGTAGTTCAGAAGCCTTAAGGTAGCAGCCCTACCACTGAACTATTCCATCGTCAGGCTAATCCCATGCCATGGAGAACATAATTCTACATGTAAGCTGACAGAAAAAGATAATCGGATTGAATCTATGGAAAACGACCCTGGAATGGAAAAGGTAAAACAAAAATGGAAACGACAAAATATAATACACATAGTAAACTGGAATGTAAGAGGAATAGCATGTAACGAAATAGAATTAGACCAACTATTAAATGAAAGAAATTTTAAAATAGCAATAATCACTGAAACAAAAAAGAAATTAAAAGGAACTATGAGAACCGAAAATTTTAATGTGATATGCAGTGGAGTCGACTGAGACCAAAGAGCACAAGCAGGAGTCATGATTTGGATTCATAACTCCCTTTCAAAACAGTTAAAACATTATAAATTATGGAATGAGAGAACAAAAGAAGCCAAAATAAAAATAGATAGCTGCTATTTAACAATAATTGGTTTATATGCCCCAGAAGAGGGAAGAGAACAGGATAATAATGATTTTTATAATCAATTACAAAATACGTATAATAAAATAAATAAAAATGATAACGTAATTTTAGCAGGAGACTTAAATGCAAGAATTGGAAACACGAAAATTAATAATAATATAGGAATACATGGAGAACATACTCTAAAGAGGAACGGTAAAAATTGATTGACTTTGTAGTTTAAAATAATCTAAAAATAATGAATTCCTTCTATAACCATAAAGGCATACATAAATATACTTGGGCAGCAAGAGGATGGAAATCAATATTAGATTATTTTATATTAAATGAAAAGACATCAAAATTTGCACTAGATGTTAGAGTTTACAGAGGATATGAAATAAGCAGTGACCACTTCCTTGTTAAAATAAAATTAAGATTACCACCTAAATGGCTACAAGTAACAAGAATAGAAAGAAAATTTGAAACATTTGTTTATAAAACTAGACTATTGAATGACACAAATGTACAATATCAATATGGACAAAGAATTAACAAATATCTAGATAAAATAAAACAAAATGAAGAAATAGAAATAGAATGGCTTAATATAAAACAGATACTAAATGCAGCAGCAAATGAAAGCTTAGGAAAGACCAAAAAATTCAATGAAAGGAAAAAACTGAAGATCTGGGATAATACAATCAAAGAAATAATCAAAAAGAAAAAGAAGCCTATCACAAATGGTTAAGCAGTAAAAGATTAGAAGATGAAATAGAATATAAAAGAATAAGAGCCATAGCTAAATGAGAAGTCAGAAAAAGACCTAGAGAATCATGGAACAAATTTGTCTCTAATTTAGAACATGAGTTATATAAAATAAGACCCAAAGTATATAAGATTTTGAAACACTTAAATGCAGATACCAAAGAAAACATAAAATTAAACACCGAATTGAAATTAGGAGAATTTCTAAATTACTACACAGAATTGTGGACAGACAAATATTTTAAAAAAGATAACTGGCAAACAATTAACGAAAATGAAAAGGAAATAACTAAAGAAGAATTAGAAATCAGCCTGAAAGAAACAAGAAACGGAAAATTACCTGGAGAAGATAAGCTAGGTTCAGAACTATATAAATACGCAGGAACAAGATTTAAAGAAAGACTCTTATTATTTTTAAATAAAATTTATTCAACTGATATCCCCCAATAGAATGGAAAAAAGCAATTTTGATTCCTATCTTTAAAAAAGGTAATAGAGATGACCCTAAAAACTATAGAAGTATCAGTATACTAAATTCCTATTCAAAATATATAGCAGAATCTTAAATAGCAAACTAATGAAATATTCCGAAAACTTTATTTCAGAAGTACAGAATGGATTTAGAAAAGGACGATCATGTATAGATCCAGCCTTTTGCCTAAAATTAATAATAGAGAAAAGAAGAAAATACAATTTAGAAACACATATTGCATTTATTGAAAAAGCATTTGACAACGTTAAAAGAAACATATTATTTAACATATTAAAAGAAAGACAAATACCAAATAATATTCTAAAAGCTATCACAAATATATATGAAAATAATCAAATACAAAGAAGATTGAATCAATTATCATATACGATAGTGATAAACTAAGGGTCCGACAGGGATATCCCCTCTCAGCAACTGTTTTTAATATTTACTTAAATGAAATAATAATAAAATGGAATAAAAAATATACATCAAGGAATTAAACTTTCTCCTACAGTGAACTTAAACAGCCTCCTTTTTTGCCGACGACCAAATAATAATTACAAATTCTGAAGATAATTTACAGAAAGCCATTTTAGATCTAAATGAGATATCTAAAGATTATGGTATGATAATATCAACAGAAAAATCAAAAACTATGGCCTTTAAAGGACAATATCCAGCAAGAACTAAAATAGTATTAGATAACAAGATCTTAGAACAGGTGAATTCATTTAACTACCTAGGATGTATGATCACATATGAAAATGAAAAAGATATAAACGTAAAAATTGCAAAATATTTAAAAATAAAAGGTGTAATTAATTCTATATGTAAACCAAACCTAGTTTAAAAACAAACCAGACTAAAAGTATACAATACATTAGCCCTACCAGTCTTAATGTATGGAAGCGAAATCTGGTCAATAAAACATAAAGACAAACAGAGATTAACAACAACAGAAATGAAGTTTATGAGAAAAACTGCAAAGTATACCCTATTTGATCACAAAAGAAACGAAGAAATTATGAAAGAATTAAACCAAGAACCAGTAATAGAAAAAATTAAAAAATATAAACATAAATGGATGGAACACGTTCAAAGAATGAAAACAGAAAGATTACCAAAACAAGGCTTAAAGTATAAGTCATTAGGAAAAAGAAAACCAGGACGTTCTCTTAAACGATTCAACGATGACTTCTAAGGCCGGAACAGGCCATGCTAGGCCTAAATCCTTGATACGTATGATAATGCTATTTATTTTATATGTTCATACCTATGTTATTTCTATGTTATTTTCTATCTTCTAAGTCCTCCCATGACTTTTCTTTAGCCAGTTTTACACAGTGTTTAGCTTTCTTAGATTTGTCTCTGTATTCTCTAAGAGCACAAGGTGACTCATTTGCCAGGAACTTTTGGTATGCGTTCTTCTTTTCTTCACTTCCTCTTTAACTTCATGTATCCACAATGGAGTTCTGATTTTTCTATCCTTGCGGACAATCTCACTACATGCCTCTCTGGCTGAATCATCGAATATTTTCTTTAGGGCTTGCCACTGAATCTCCAAGGTTTGGTTCCTGTTCTCAAACCTTTTCATATTTTTTGAATAATTTTGTATATTTTAGTCTACAGTTCACATCTGAGAGCTGTTGAACTATTATTCGCTTTAAAATTCTTACATGGTCTTCTTTTCAATATGAAATTCAATTTTATCCTGCTTAATACTAAATGGTGATCACTTCCAATTTCAAATCCTCTGCATGCTTCAATGGCCTCTGCCAGTCAAAGAAGATAAATATCTGGCTTGTGTGGTGATGCCTGGGTATCATCAAAATGATAGATGTGAGATATTTCTAGAGAGGGAGAAAGCAGATAACCCTCTATGTTTCTAGCAATGAACTCCTTAAGTTTTCCTCATTCCACTGAAGGGAGATTTACTTACCACTGAGGAGTGGTAAGTGAATTCTCAGTTTAAGGTACTGGCTACGGCACTCAAGCATAAAACGCTTGTGCAGTTTAAGATTTATCGAATGATGACAAGGAACAGGAGGAAATGTAATCAGCAAAGATACGAATAGGGCCATTTGGTCAGCGAGAGCAGATTTTTTATGTAAAGGAGAAAGAGAGTGGGTGAAATTATATAGCGCCAGGGTATCCCACTACGGGTGGGAAAAACTAAAGTGAGGAATCCATCCCACTGTGACGAGTACGACAACGACAAAAAGAGACTGGTGAGTCAATTGCAGAAGGAAGCCCACGCTGTCATTATATTTATGCACTGTTTGTTACTTATATTTCAGTTTGAATAATATTTTAATTGAAAAAGGTTAAATTTCATTTAAATCAAAGTTAAAATTTAATCATAAATTCATTCATGCTTTTTTAAATAATTGGAACGGATTTAAATAATATAGATCATTGGAATGTCGGAATTAAAAACGGAAGTGTAAAACTTAAGTCTAAAAAAAAAAAAAGATAAGATAAAGAAAACAATTTTGGTATTTTAAAAGAAATGTTTCGCAAAGGTCATGGAATATGTTAACGATCCCAAAAGTGATGTTTGTTCGTTTTTTTTAAAGCCCTGAAGAATAGAAATGGCAACCGATACCTTGGAGCATTTTCAATTTCCGAAATAAATAAAATAAAATTAATGAATATACGTGTTTTGGTGAAGTTTCAAACTGTTTTAAGGAGCATTTTGTTTCTCTTTTCCTCTTAATGGTCGAGCACGTGAAGCTACTTTCAATTTCCACTTTCTGCTCCTTTGGGAAATAAGAAAACATTTTAATTTCCTTAAGTCATATGGGTTTCTTTCGTTACTGTGTGTGTGTGTGTGTGTGTCCGTGTGTGTGTGTGTGTCCGTGTGTGTGTGTGTGTGTCCGTGTGTCCGTGTGTGTGTGTGTGTCCGTGTGTCCGTGTGTGTGTGTGTGTGTGTGTGTGTGTGTGTGTGTGTGTGTGTGTGTGTGTGTGTGTGTGTGTGTGTGTGTGTGTGCGTGTGTGCGTGCGTGCGTGCGTGCGTGCTTCTCAGGAGATATACTCATATAAAATACCGCTTCTGTCTTCCAAGAGATGTTTTCCTTATTTGTTTCCTTTGGAATCAAAAGAGAAAAATCTTAAGAACTGAACTTAACCACTTTTTTCTAATAAATAATTTATAATAAACTCTTTATTATAAATAAACTGATGATCCTTAACACGTGATCTCCATATAAAGAAAGATAATATTTTTCTCAGAGAATAACTAACAATTATTAAAAAAAGAAATCACCTTCTGTTATGAGACCTTTTTCATGACCACTAGTATTAATAATTAAAGACTTATTTTGTGAGCTAGCCAAGTAAATAATAGTTTAATATCCGACGTTTCACTGACTAAAATCTGTCAGCATTTTCAAAGGAATACACTGGAATTATTCCTTTGAATTCCTGTGTATTCCTTTGAAAATGCTGACAGATATTAGTCAGTGAAACGTTGGATATTAAACTATTATTTACTTGGCTAGCTCACAAAATAAGAAATCACCTTCTGTTTAATAGCAATTCGCCTATTAACCGTACAGAACTCGCTAAATTGTTCCTGCGGACTGTTTTGTTATGCGAAAGCATTTGATCTCTTTGGGGTGTATTATGTTTGCAAATTATGTAATTTTTGTTCAGTTCGTTTCTGTTCTGTTGCAAATTATGTAAAATTTCTGTTCAGTTTGCGTAATAAAAAATCTGATTCCACGGAGAAAATCTCTGCCGTGTTTCGTACGAAATCGGCTAAACTGATCTCCGGTTGGAGACGGAGAAGAAAATCTCAGTAATTACGATTACACGTAATTACTGAGACAAATGTATATTACCTGCAGAATCCTGAAACGTCTCTGTAAGCGCATTCGCAAGGAAGAGTCGATATTCTTGAAAGCACTGGAATTCCGTCTTGGAAAAACGAAGAATCTTCATTAAGAAGTTTACAAGCAATTGGCGGAGTTTCTCCCTTCCGAAATCTCGAGTTTTTAGCCCAAAAATTTGACCAACCAGCCGGAATGAACCAATGCTATTAACAGACATAAGACTCCCCTTAGTTGCTAAGGCCGTAATTGCAGTAAACCCAACCTAGCAATGTAAAAGTAATACTTACTGACGCTCGACTTCCACTGGTCTGAAACTCTGGCCGCACCAAAGTTCCACAGCGATTCAGCTGGATGTTGAACTCGTATCGAATCAGTCCTGTGCCATTGACGTAAACACAGTCTCCATCATTTGCATAACCTGTGCTGTACACTAGTCCACTGAAGGTTTCATTGAATTGGACGGATATTTTCATGTGGTTGTCGTAGCAATCGGCCGTTACATCTGCCCAAAGAGATGAGTAAAACAAAAGTAGTGTAAACTGCATTTCATTGCTTTAATATATTTAAAGGTTATAATTAAAGGTTAATTTTATCTACATAAATACATAATGATATGAAATAATAACTGGTCAACAGAGTGCGAAATAAAATTCGCACCCTCCGATGAAAACATCCATGTTACAGTGGGATTCTAACCTAATTTAAATGATCTGTAAAGCTTATAATTAAAAATTTGAAATATGTTAGTGCCCCTTCTTAGCGCAATTTCATGTTGGTGCCCCTTCTCTGTAGCACCTTTTTTGCTGTGGGCCACGAAACGCTTTTCATTGCCTTTTACTTTCTGTTCATTAAATGTTTTCGATGAATAGTTATCCTGATAAGTATATTACCAGAGTATTTTCTCATCCTCCCGATCTTCAATACTGAAGAGTGGGAGGATGAGAAAATTGCAAACTGCTGTTAGCTCGTTTGCAGATTCCCTTTATGCGCATGGAGATATCCTGTACGGTCTTATTAACAGCAAACTTATTTGATGTTCCAAATACTTTACTTTCATGAACTGCCACTCACTTTTCTTTCTTCTTAATTGGATTCAGCGGTACTCTAATTCCACAGCAATTAAAACCAGTGACAAAATACAAGCTGAACATAGATTCTATAGATTGTCCCCCGTGTGCCATTTCCAGCGAATAAAAGTCCTTCTTCTGCACTTACAATTTCTTCTATTTCTTCCACTAGCCACATAACTATAGAATTCCCCAGGATTTTGCTTTGCCACGTCGGCCAGTATCCTTTTATGTGTCCATGTCTCCTTCCTCAATATACTGGTCACCCTCCGGTACTCTCCCCGCCTTATGCTATTCTCACAGACGATGAATCCCCCTCTTTATAGTTGCTCCATAACCATTCCTTCCGCAGCCGTTGAGTAATTTCATATTCCATCTATTACACTCTCACTTTGCGAACTCATCTCGAACAAAGTACCAAACACTACTGCTTTCCCTTTTCTTCAAGTGATCATGCTACCGAAATTCATCGTCCTGTTTTTCCTGGAATTATTATTATCATCTTTTTAGTCTTAGATCATTTGCTGTGTGAGGCGGTAATAATGAGATTCCTTTTTCTAGACTACAGATGAAATCTACCTTAGGAATCTGTTGAGGAGCTATTGCATAGTTGAAACCTTTTTTGAGAATATCGATTTCAGGTTTCTTTAAGATGTGGTTTGAGAAATTAAGAATAACTTGGTTGTCTGGTAGAGAAGGTTTAGACTCATTGTGGGTGGTATAAAGGTGGTTAAATTTTTTAATCTGGGTCTGTCTGCTTTTTTTAAAAGCTTTGTTGAAACTGGTATTAATTCTCATCACTAGATAAAAGAACTATTCGTGATTTAAAAAACAACAAACACATCATATTCCAGGCATTATTCCTGAAGATGTCTTTTACAAAGGTGCTACGTTCCCTCCCCTAGGGTTTTATATTCCTATACTTGCATATATATATATATATATATATATATATATATATATATATATATATATATATATATATATACATGTAGAAAGTTTTTTACCTTGGGTATAAAAAAAAAAAATCAGCTAACGCCTTTTTATTCCCGTATACGGAGAGTAGGCGAGGCCATTTAGCCCTATCTAACTTTTGGAGACTGAGTGGGCAGTTCAATCTCCACTGGTACCCAATCAGAGATAGATGGCCCAAGGCTATCACTAATTAAGCGGTACACAGTGAAGAGAGACGGCTCAAATGTGCCGCCATCTCGTGGTCCCTAACCCTAACCCTAACACATAATGTCTGAAATAATGTGGGTTCTACGGCCGATTTTCTTGAGTTTACGGGACGAAAAACCCGAGTTTCCGGGAGGAAAAACCCGCTTGCCTGTGCCAGAGATCGACTAACTCGGGAACAGGTCCTCTAGTCGCCGACTAGACTCGAAACCAAGTCTTCCTTCGTGCGGCCAAGCGCAGTGGTGTGCAAACGCCACATCCACTGAGCTACACAGGCTATACCTTGGGTATACTATATGTTAAAGATACCAAGAAATTTTTATAAACTCGGTTTTAATCCTTTATCCCAAGTTAGCCATAGTTACTTTGCTATAATTTAAACAAACGATCACCAGTCAATCTGAAGTTGTTAAAAATATAACCAAAATATTGAAAATACCTAAATGGTTGTGAATTTCTACTACTGTGATCCAAATGCTGTCAAGAAAAGCAATATAGCAAAAAGCAATACCAGCTCATCGTATCTTTTTGTCACTCTTATTGCCATTTAAACTCTTTCGATGTTCTTTGCAGAAGTAAGATTTTTAAAATTAAAATTACTTTTGCACAAAAATATAGTATGTTTAGTACTGCACTGTAATACATTTGAAGGAAACCTTTTGCTAAAGTAGTCTTTATTGCCAATATTGACACCTTTTGAAGGACTTTGAATAAACTCCCTATACGCACAAAATCGCTAAAATGCATCTTATAGCATAAAAAAAGTTGCAAATGACACACACACACACACACACACACACACACACACACACACACACACACTTGGAAGGGAAGTCGCATTAGTTTCAAAAGAACAGTACAAGAATGGTTGCCCAAGTTGTTAGCGTACTCACTCTCTAACCAACAAGCTGCCGGTTCGAATCCCACCGTGGGCAAAGATGTTTGTGATTGTCTTTAAGTGGGAGATGAATATCATCATCCGATGTGAGACCACCTCCATACTTAATGGAGGTGGTCTCACATCCATCCATTGAACCTCACAATCATCCTGAAATGGCATGAAAAAGTTCGTTCTTTGGCGTTCAGAGCAGAGTTCTGGACTACGCAAAAAATAAATCAAAAATGCATATATATATTAGGGTTACCAAGTAATTTTATAAGCTTGGTTATTTAACTCCTAAACCCAAGTAAGCAAACAGTTAAGTTTGCGCCTGAAACATAGTTCACATCTAAAGATGGTACAACACCAGGGCAACTCATTGTAAAGGTGGATAAAGCTCTGATTATTATTCTTAGTATTTCCCATAATGTAAAGCACATCTCACTAGAAGATGTATACTGCAATACATTATGGGTGGGGTCACTACCCAGACCGGTTTCAACCTTTTTTGAGGTCTCCTCAGTGAGTAGCTAGACCCTAAATACCAAGGTTTTAATAATACAGAGCCTTATCAACTTTACCTATACAAGTTGCTACAAGATGTTTTTATTTTTAATAAGAATCTCTGGAGGAGATATAGATGTAATTCATTTTTTAACTTGGGGATACTGTATATTAGGGTTACCAAGTAATTTTATAAACTTGGTTATTTAACTCCTAATCCCAAGTAAGCAGACACTTAAGTTTGCGCCTGAAAAAATTTCCCGTTATATATATATATATATATATATATATATATAATGGGGAAAAATCTCTTTTTCCCATGGTACAAATGTACTACAGGTTTACTAATTACCCAATTAATCGTAGGTGGGAGTAATATAAAAAAAAAAGCCATTGGTCCATTTTGTTAGGTGCGTTGTCAACGCGAATAAAATACTCGCTAAAGCGAAACCACAGTCTAGACCGGGGGGTCGGGAGCCGCATGCGGCTCTTGGCTGAACAAAGTGCGGCTCTTTTATATTGAATTAAAAGGTACATAATTATTACAAACAACTAAATATTGTTTTTTCATACGGCCTGTTTGTGGCGCTAGATACTATGCATGTGACGTGTGTTACGCATGCCTAAGGTAACTAGCGAAAATTTGAACTAATTGATCAGCTGTCCTGTCAAACACCATGGTTTCCAGATACATACGAATTTTATCTGTCAAAATAAATATTCTGTTAATTAACTTATTTACTGTGGTACTAAACTGGTGTTTAATTTACTGTCAGGTAAGGTTATGCACAAATTAATTTTTATTATGTTATTATGTTGAATTTGTGTTTTTACTTGCAGATAAATTTGTGATAATAACCCTCCTAATATGAGTTCAAGAAAAAGAAAAATAGTCGAAGAAAACAGATGATTCAATAAAATGTGGAAAGAGAAATTTGCATTTATAGAAGTAAATGGAAATCCGCAAGGTTTAATTTGCCATCTACGACTTCAAAATAACAAATCAAGTAATGTGGAACGACATTTTCGAGGAAAACATTTAGACTTCAGTAAGAAATATCCTGAGGGTGATAATAGAAAAAAAAGCTCTTTAAGAATTACAAAAGAAAACATTGCTTCAGCAAGTTTTTTGTTATCCCTTGAAATAGCAAAAGCGGGAAAACCTTTTACCGATGGTGAATTTATAAAAAATTGCATTACAATGTCTCTGAAATTCTATTTAAGGATATAAAAAATAAGGACGAAATACGTAAAAAAAATTCAAGATTTATCTCTTTCGGCTAGAACTGACAAGGAACGAATTGTAACAATTTCTGCAGAAGTTTCAAATATGCAAATTATGAATATTAATTCTGCCGATTTTATATCTATTGCGGTTGATGAATCAAATGATATTTTCGATATAGCACAATGCTGCGTGATGGTTAAATATACCTTCCGGTATCGAGAAGAACTTCTTGATCTGCTAACACTACAGGTCAAGATATTTCACAAAACTTTCTAACGAGTTTGCAGAATAAAAATATAAATATTAATAATATAGCATGCATTGCGACCGATGGCGCGCCTTCTATGATTGCGAAAAATAAGGGGGTTGTTAAATTATTCTCCACTGATATTCCACATGGAGTTATTTCATTTCATTGCATTTTGCATCAAGAAGCTTTAGTTGCAAATTCTTTGGGATTATTATCACAACTAAAAAGAGTGATGGATGTTGTTGTGCCAATGATCAATTTCATCTGATTTCAGGCGTTGAAACTTTTTGACACATTTTTAGTGGAACGAGGTAGTCAACCTAAAGATTTGGTGACATTTACATGTGTACGATGGTTAGCAAGAGGAAAGGCATTAAAACGTTTTTTTAAAGTGCTTAAAAGAAGTAAAGTTTTCTTAACCAATAAAAATTACAACGTAAATCATGTGGAACTTCTCTGTAATCCCGAATGGATACACAATTTTTGTTTTTTGCTTGATATGACAGAACATTTTAATAAGCTAAATTTGAAGTTGCAAGGGAAGGGAAACACAGCCTTACAATTACTAGAGGAAGTCCTTAACTTTGAACAGAAACAAAAGTGTTTTTCGAAGATGTTACTGAAAAAACATTTATCTATTTTGAAAATCTAAAAAATTACAGATTGAATTTAAATCAAATTAAAATTAATTTGAAGAAAAGGAGGAAACTATAGAAGAAACACCACAGGAAAGTATATTTAAATGTTGGAATTCTTTCCAACTAATTATTCAAATGCCAGGCGACTTGCTTTTGGGGTTTTGACTCTTTTCGGTTCAATGTACAATTGCGAACAATTTTTCTCTTCAATAAATTACATTAAAGATAAGTATAGGAACAAATTGACTGATGAAAGTTTGAAAGTCGAATTACTATTAAAGTGCACGACATACAATCCATATTTAAGTAAATTGGTTGAGAAGATGCAAAATCAAACGTCTCATTAGTGAATTTTAAATTAAAACAATCAAATATCTATTAAAATACATAATATTGTATTTTTGTTCGGACTAATTCTTTTTCCAATACAAATTCTGACTTTATTGCAATATTATACTTACTTAAACATGTTTTGTGAATGAAAACTTAATTAAACTGAATGTTGTTTTATTTATTGAACATATAAAAATTATATGCAAACATAAAAGTTGTATTTGATATCTGAAAGTACTGAATTAAAAACAAATTTACCTACGTTTGAACTAACTGCAACTTTGAGTCACCACGAAAAATCGAATTGAAGTTGCGGCTCTCAAAATTTGTTTTAGTTAATTTTTTTGGTGGAATGGCTCTTTGGTTCAAAAAGGTTCCCTACCCCTGGTCTAGACCTACCCTCGGGAATATAATAAATATTTGCATTTGCATCAAAACCCGCTTGGTGGCGCAGTGCCTAATAGTCGTGTGACATAGCGCTCTATAGTAAACAACGTTTTAATTAGTATCTTATTTAAAAAATGTATTATAGTAATTCCTGGAGTGTAGCCTGTGACGCGCTCTACCAGGTAATGTAATGCTCAGCTCTATGAAAGTTAACCTCTGCAAGCAGTTGTAAAAATTTGCTTATTCAACCTGCTGTTAGTCAACGGTCGCCATTGAACTAGTATACAAGGTGAGTACCAAAAAGAGTAGAATTAACTTTAGCACTAAACTCTATTTAACATAATGGTAGTCCGCTGCAAAGTTTGTGAAGAAACATGTATTGACGTTACATCTGTTATGAAGTGTGCAGATAAATTTATATTATTATTATTTCTTGATACCTCCAGGGAGTCCAAAGACTCGTCAATGGCACCTACTCTACAACTCTGCCTTCACCCAATTCTCCAACTACAATCATCATCTATACCAACGCCATCTACCGCCCCCTACCACTAGTATTTTCACAGACAATCATAAATATCCATGCCCATGGCGGGATTCGAACCGCAACCTTTTGGCTGGAAAGCGGATATGCTAACAACTTGGCCAACCAGGCCGGCGTAAAACTAAAATGTAAAATTAGTTATCATTTTTATTGTGCTGGTCTCAACGAAAGCCAATTTAAAAAACTCTCCAAAGACAGGAAACAAAACTGGAAATGAGTTTCTTGCATATTCGGCGAACAACGAAGACCTGCTCAATGTTACAGGCAATTAGTTCAAATCTGGAAATTGTTGGTGTTCCTCATGAGCCATGCGAAAATATGCATGAAATAGCAAAGAAAATTTGCCCACAAAATCAAGATCAACTATACTGAAGATGATATTGAGGCTGTACATCGTGTCCCTAGTGGCCAGAAAAACAGAGCAATGCCTATCATTATAAAATTTAAAAGAAAAGAGATCAGAGACAAATGACTGGAACAAAACAAAAGTATCAAATATAGACTAAGTACAACTGATATATGTGACAACTTTAAGGACAGTAAAATATATCTAAATGGACATTAGACTGGAAACCTAAAACAACTACAGTTTATTGCCAAGAAACGTGAAGAAGTACACTTCAAATATCTCTGGGTCAGTGGCGTTCCCAGAGGGGGGGGGGCACCCCCAAAGAAAAGGAAAAAACACTAGAAAAATTTCCAAAAATCTTTTCCTAATTAAAATTCATTTTTTTTATTTATGTTGTGTGCTACTTATGAATTAGCGATCACTGCAGATGCTCAGTTATAGGTCGTATGAGATGTGTAGTGTGTATTCGCGAAACGTCTACTCAACTCGCCCCCCCCCCCCCACAAAGGTTAAATCCTGAGCGCTCGGCCCCCTCCAAGATTAAATCCTAAGTGCGCCACTGCTCTGGGTCAAACCTGGAAACTCTTAATGAGAAGAGACGATACATCTAAAATATGGCGAATCAGATGCGAAGAAGACTTGTCTAAAATCCGAGAAAACAGCGAGAGTACTAACTGACTCACGAACTACAATGGCACATGAGAATAACAACTGTGATGTCACTTTTCATAAATGTGGAATTTTTCATGATTCAGTAAAATGAAGAAACTTTTTATCCTCAGACATTGTAAGTACTTTGAATATTTTGCATGTAAATATAAGAAGTATTCGAGATAAGTTAGAACACATTGAATTACTACTAGACAATTTGAACTATCGGCTAGATGTTCTGATATTAACAGAAATCTGAGTTAAAGACGAAGAAATTGATTTGTATCAATTATGCAGATCTACAAATTATTATCAATGTAGAAATTATAACAAATCTGGAGGAGTAATTATCTTTATCCGAAATTCCATACCTGTTAATAACATTACTAACATCAAAATGAAAACAACTGAAATTATCAATTTATATTGCCATTTAATAGAGCATCATAATGTATATTATGATGCTCTAAATATTTAGAGCATCATAATATATATATATATATATATATATATATATATATATATATATATATATATATATTAAGGCTGTATATAGGTCACATTGTTACACAGAGTCCAACTTTATTTAAGAACTCGAGTGCTAGTCTAGATGAGATCAAAAGTGACAATGTTCTCATAATTAGGGAGGATATGAATATTGACTTGCTGAGGAACAGCGGTCCTCTCAAGATTATCTAGATTTACTTGCCACATGGACTCAAACAATATGTTAATATCCAGACGAGAGAATTTAATGGTGGTAGAACGTGCCTAGATTGTATTCGGGAGAAATTTAAGAGGAAACAAAATTCAAGCAGCAGTTCTGCGCCAAACTCTCGCGGTTCAGTTTCCAATAAGTGCTTTTGCAAGTACAGCAGAGAGATAGGTCAACCGAAACATCCCTACACCAGGGCTGTCCAACCTTAGGTAATCCGAAAGCCACATTTAAAAAAAATATCCCAGGGCTGCATCATAATGCGTATCTAGTAATTTGGTGAGCAGCAGCAACACACTCTCGAAAGCTGAACAAACGAACAACACTAATTGCGCACTAATAGCCCGCTCACGTTTCCCGTGAGCGCCCGGACCATGCGCGTTGGAACAAAATAGTGTAAGAACGCTTCTTTGACACATCTAATATTTGAAAAACACGTGGGTATATAGTGATGTAAAAACACCAAATAAAATTACCAATATCGAGAATAGATTAGTGATAGAATTACAATATCTAATACGCATGCGATTCAAATTGTCATTTTATTTTTTCGCTGGTGAAAATCAAAACCCATGGGCGCAAGCTGCCCTCGGGAATTGCTTTGGACAGCCCTGCACTACACAACATTTCATTCCAGAGAATTGAAGAGTAACTTGAGCACTGTCTCTTGGGAAGATAACGATGGAAACAAATGTTGATACTTCGTATCATAAATTTACTGCGATATTAAACAATAAAATATTAGACTCGATTAAAGTTAAAATAATAGACTAAATGAAAGAAACAAAGCCCTGGATTACATGGGAAATCAGACGCTACATAAAAATTAGAGATAAAGTGTATAAAAAGTTTACAAAATACACACACAATCAATATTATGAACACAGTTTCAAATACTATAGAATCTAATACATCATAAATTAAAAGAAAGTAAAAACGAATACTACAGAAATGAATTCCTAAAATACTAATGAAACTCCAGAAAACAATGGAAGTTTGCGAATAAATTAATCGGCAAAGCTATACATAAACAAACCCTCACCATACTTAAAGATATCGATAGGAATAGATAAAATGGAGACAGAGGATTAGCTGAAGAATTCAATAATCACTTTGCCACGGTCAGTGAAAGCATTCTGAAAAATGCTTTCACTGACCGTGAAACCAACGCTCAGAATTGCACTCCAAGAGAATTGATAACTCCTTATAACTTTTCCCCACTTGTGAAAACGAAATCAAAAGAGTCACAACTAGCCTAAAAACAACCAAAACTTCAGGATACGATTGTATTAAAATCTGATAGACCCTGTCTCATCAGATTTTAAAAAAGCCTTAGTTGTACCTATTTACAAAAAGGGAAACAAAAGTAACTTGAAAAATTACAGACCGATCTCCCTTCTACCATTTTTTTCGAAACTATTAGGGAAATTGGTAAAAATTAGACTCATGAAAATTTTGGACAAAAATAACTTATTTTCAAAGCATCAATTTGGACTCAGTAAAGCACAGAACATGCATGCTTTACTGAACTTCACAAACATAGTTTATACCTCCCTTGATGAACATAAACTAACATTAGCAGTATCATTAGATATACACAAAGCTTTTGACACTGTATCGCATGAAATTTTAATAAAAAAATTAGAAGTCATAGGAATATGAGGTACTCCCTAAACTGGTTCAAAAATTACTTAAATGCCAGATCACAAATTGTAAAAATAAACAACAGCTATAGCAGCACCAAAACAGTAGACTGCGGTGCACCACAAGGATCTGTCTTGGGACTAATTTTATTTAATATTTATGTCAATGACTTCTGAAATCTTAAACTAAACAGTAAAATAAATACTTTTGCAAGTGATACAGTACTAATTTTGTAAACAGACACAGCCGAACAAATGCAAACCATAGTGAATGTTGATCTTTTAAAGTTACAAATTGGTTCCACTCAAATAAACTCCTTCTGAATGTCTTAAAAACCAAATATGTAAATTTTAATTTGCGAAATACAATAGGCAAAATGAACTTCACTACATAATGAATTTTGCATGATTGGAATTGCAGGACAAATTCAAATTGCAACTGCGAGGAAATAGAAAAAGTCAGTGTAATAAAGTACTTGAGATTAAAAATTGGTAGTTATTTAAGTTGGAAACCGCATATTACCGATGTCGTAAATAAAGTAAAGATTATGTTAAACAGACATTACTACCTCAATAGCTTTTAAATTTAAATATGATATTTAACATATAAGCAGAATAAGCAGAATTCCGTCTCCGAATAAAGTAATCCAAATCTTAATTAGAAACAATACAAGGATACTGCAATGTGTAATAAATACACCATACTAAACATACTATCCCTTAGATATTTATATGTCTATAGGGTACTGAAATTAAATCAGGGTCGACCGTGAGATGCGGTGATTAATACCCTTGGAGGGTAATGGATGGCAATGCTGTAGCTAATGAAGTTCTAACTGAGGCTCGGCTATTGATGTTACCCTCCTGCCATGATCAGAGCTTTAATAGCTCAATAATACCTTATCGCTACACTGTCCTCTACAGATAACGGGGAAGATGAAAAGCATTCTTGCTTCGCCCCTTTAAGCTAGGGCTATTCATAAAAAACAACAACGAATACATAAATATCAAACAAGATGCTTTCCTTAGTAGACATAAGGGCCTGAAATATATAGTTCCTAAAGCAAATAAAGAAGCAATAGACAAACATTATACTTATTTAGCGGCAAAAAATATTCAATACACTACCTTTAACAATAAGAAATGAAACTAACCCAAACAAATACAAAACTCTAATCAAAGAGTATTTATTTTCACAGAGAAATGAGGAAGCTCTCTTCAAAAATAATAACATAAATGATTGTTTTTGCATATTAGTATTAAAAACATCCTGTTTCAAGTATAAAATGTAAAACATTTAAATGCTATTCAACTACTTTGTTTTATTTTGTTCTTAATTAATGTTATGCAACTTTCTTTGTACATATTAGCATGTTTCCTGTGATTTTATTATGTTATTATATTATAGTAATACTAGGGGGATCTTCCCCCTAACCTGAGTGTCGAGTCTCCAAAAGGGGGACTCCGCCCCATGGAGCCTACCGCGCCCAACCCCCCGACTTCCGGACTGGTAGGCCTGTTCTCCTTAAATTCTGATTTAAGGAGAAGAGGCGTTCTCCTTAAATCAGAATCAGGGCTAACCTGAGTGTCGAGTCTTCAAAATTCGAGTACTTTGAACTCGAATTTTGAAGACTCGACACTCAGGGCAGCCCTGATTTCAAAACGTTTCAAATAACTTGACAAAAAAGCGTGACACAAAAACGTTTCATAGAAACGTTACATGAAAAGGCTTATCATTTTATATGTATAGGGTAGATATAATATGTATATTATATGGATGTACATATGTATATATAATGATAATGCATTACATAACTTTTTGTAACTTTATGCATATCGTAACCTGGACGAGCTATTTTCCTAGGTTACACATACGATTTTCAAAATTGTGTTCTAGAATATGAAGCTGCAATAAAAAAAATAAACAAAAAACAATCTAATAGGAAAAAAATATAATTATCATTTTTGATCTGGACAAGTCATGAAAAGAAGCCAAGAGGAAAGCGATTGAATGGACATTACACAAAGCAGTATAACGGAGCATATGTATGCTAGTCCTAAGTCAGTTGTTAGAATTGAAGGAACTATCAAAAGATGGTTTCATGTAAAATCAGTTGTAAGACAAAAATTCACGCACTACCACTGTTATTCACGATGTATATCGATTACATTGGAATTGAACTTGATAGGAAAATCGGAACTCGGCTCAGCTTATCACTTTATGCAGATAATATTGCACTCCTAACATAAAATCTGACAACAAATTCAGTACAAGTCTTCATGAATCTGAATATTTGCTGTAACAACTTTTGTGTGAAAATCATCCATTAAACAGACAAAAGTTTGAAAATAAGCATAAACATTGAAAACTTCGAGTGAATTCACAATGATAAAACTAAAGAATAAGTATCGAAGTTATTTAGGCACTGTTTTTACTGAAGATGACAAAAATAAACGTGGAAATAGACAATAGAATTAGCGCCTTTGGGAGCCAGCGAAATAACTTTGTCTGAGAGAAAACTGGCATAAGCACCACTAAGCTTGCGGGATGCAAGACTGTTCAACCTAATTTTAATATTTTAATAGACCTGAGAGTTCGGTTAAATAGAAAGCAGATCAGAGACTAATAGTCATATATATGAGACTTTTGAGAAAAAAATAGGGGAATGATCAGTTCACATTAGTCATATTAAAAATGAAGATATTCGAAAGGAACCTGATGGTATTAGCATTTAAGAATGTGCGAGCAGAGTAGAAGTACTTAAACAGAATGGGAGAGGAAGGACTAGAACGTGTTTCGTGCCAGAATGGAAGGAAAAAGACAGAGATTTACCATGACCTGAGCGGATTAATGTAAGTGGGAATGCTCAGAAGACCGAAACGTAAAATATGAGAATAGTGAGTCCTATTGGGAAACTGGTAATAATGCAAACTTAATAATGTACAGCTGTAATAGTAAAATGAAATTAAATGTAAAATGAAGTTTGAGAAAAAGAACCAAACCTTGGAGATTCAGTGGCAAGCCTTGAAGACAACTATGATTGATTCAGTCAGAGAGGCGTGTGGTGAGGTTGTCTGTAAGGATAGAAAAATCAGAACTCCATGGTGGACAGGAAGTTAAAGAGGCGGTGAAGGAAAAGAAGAAAGCATATCAAACTATCCTCGCAAATAAGTCAGATTTTGCTCTTAGAGAATAGAGAGACAAATGGAAGAAAGCTAAACACTGTGTAAAACTAGCTAAACAAAAGTCATGGGAGGACTTTAGCAAGAACATAGAAAATACATATCAAGAAGGTAGCAAAATATTCTGGAGGTTGTTGAAGAACCTTAGAAATGGAGGAAAGAGTGCTGTAAAAGGAATTAAAGATGATAAAGATGACATGAAAAGATGAGAAAAAGATATCCTTGAAGTATGGAGTAATTACTTCGAAAAATTGCTAATTGAAACAAGCAGTGATGACAGCACAGTGGTAAAAATCACTCAACAGACATACAGTCAGGAATATATATATATCCATACCTGAAGTAGAAAAAGCCATTTAAGGCTTGAAATCTGGAAAAGCAGCAGGCGTAGGTGATATTCGACCAGAAATGCTGAAGTATGGTGGTATGAAAGTTTTACAGTGGCTGCACGGCATAGTTCAGAAGTCCTGGACAGAGGGACAAATTCCTGATCACTGGAGTAGAGCTCTCATAGTACCCATATATAAAAATGGAAATAAAACTGAATGTGAGAATTACAGACGTATTTCCCTACTGAGTGTTCCTGGTAAGATTAATGCCAGTATACTTGAGAAACAGTTGAAAAGAATTGTGGAAGAAAAGCTTGGTGAAGAACAAGCTGGATTCAGGCCAAATAGAGGCTGTCAGGATCAGATCTTCACTTTACGACAAATAGTGTAGAAATCGTGGGAATATAACAAAGATCTGTATTTAAGTTTTGTCGATCTGTAAAAGGCATATGACAAGGTGACAAGAGTGAAGCTATTCAAAATGCTACAGTTATATGGTGTCAATGGGGCATTATATTTAGCAATACTTTGTCTTTATTTGAGTTGTAAGTTAGCAGTTGGAATTGAAGGAAGTACATGAAGATGGTTTAATGTTAAATCTGGTGTGAGACAAGGATGTACATTATCTCCTCTGTTATTCATCATCTATATGGATCACATTATGAAGGAAAGTGGCATTAAACATGATATCAAAATTGGAGATGTTGTCAGCTCTTTGCTTTATGCGAATGATGTTATACTTCTAAATAAATCCGCTACAAGTCTGCAAGATTCTCTGACTAAATTTAATAACTGTTGTAATAGATATGGTATGAAAGTCAGCAATAAAAAGACACAGACAATGAATATAGGCAGAACCATTGAAAATGTCAACTGTGTTGTGAATTGAGAACCTGTGGAACAAGTAAAACATTTTAGCTACTTACGCATGATATTTAGTGAAGATGGTAAATTAAATATAGAAATAGACAACAGAATCAGCAAAACCCAGGTATGGTAGACAGTCGATTGAATAAATTCACATGGAATAAGGGAGAAATTAGTCAGAACAATAAATTAGCTGTATACAAGACCGTGTTCAAACCAGTTTTATATGGATTTGAGATCTGGGTCAGAAGTAAAACACTTGACCAAAGACTAGAGTCCACAGATATGAGAGTCCTGAGAAAGATTATAGGCGTGAATAGATGGCTTCAATGGCAATATCATATTAAAAATGAGGATATTAATAAAGAACTTGACATGTCGGCATCCAAGAAGATGTTAGCAGAGCTAATCTCAGGTGGTATGGCCACTTAAACAGAATGGAAGAGGAAAGATTGGCAAAACAAACGTTCTCTGCCAGGTTGGCAGGAAAACGATCCAAAGGAAGACCAAGATATAGGTGGATTGATACGGTACAATGTGTCTTAGACGATAGAAATATAAGATCTGATAATGTTGGAGTAACGGACTGATTTGGAGGAAAATTGTAGAAATGATGTAAATTAGTAATGTAAGTTAGTAAAGATGTAAATTTTTCATGTAGTACTATCAAATCCTGTACACTCCTTGAGGGTACATGGCATCAATTTGATGATGATGATGATGATGATGATGATGATGATGAGCTGTAATAGAATCCTAAACATCTCATCATCCAATAAATTTACCACTTATACTCACGGTCTAAACTTTTTGACATTGTTGAAATAAAGGTGTTTTACTATTCTGCACGTAATTTTACTTACAATTTCAATTTAATTATGTGTTTCGACCCCAGCACTCTGAATCTGTATGCTAAACAACATCACGATTTAGGCAAAAAAAAATCTTTTGAACTGCGACCTTAATCATCATCTTCATCATCATCCAGTTCCTGATATGTGTCCTCATCGTGCATATCAAGATTTTTTTCTTGATATGTATGATGACTGAGGTCTGAGTTCAAAGGTTTTTTGTTGTTGTTGTTGGTTTGTTTAAATCGTGATGTTGTTTAGCATACAGATTCAGAGTGTTGAGGTGGAAACACATAACTAAAATTGAAATTGTAAGTAAAATTAAGTGTAGAATAGTAAAATAGCAAAACGTCTTTATTTCAACAATGTCAAAACATTCAGACTGTAAGTATAAGTGGTTTTTTTAGAATTTATCAGTGACACTGATTCTCTTCTCACAAACTGCATCCAGAGTAATATGATTAGGAGAACTATCAATTATCGGCATTTAATCTATAACACTTATATAGATTAAGAGTTAAAGATTCCGCGTGTCAATTCTATAGAATATAGAAATTTCAACAAAAATAATTGTTTAATTTAACTATTTGATTCGTGCTTCGAAGAGACACCATATGATTGCTTACATTCTATTTTCGGGATTTCACGAGGCCTCTCAAAGTCGTTAAATACGGGCCCAATTCCTACGCCTGGAATAAACCCAGCGGTTGCCGTGAATCGACGTTTGGGGGACAATTCTTCTCTTTCTCTTTCGTTGTGGGAAATGCTTGACGTGACCTCTTTCGCTGTCCTGTTCAACCTCAAACCTGACACGTGACCTTCTATAGATTCTGTACCAAATGTGCCTGCAGATAAAGTTGTATTTTCTCTGTCTGACGTTTGCGTGCACTTTATGTAGATTAAGATGATGCTGGCAACTATTTTGCAGACCGATGACGTCATTATCGTGATCTACAAAGAAACCAATAAATTAGATTCAGGAAGCATTATCATGCGAATGGTGTCTTCAAATATTAAGTACATTATCCAAGAAAAAACAAGAAACTCGATTGTGTTATTGCAAATCTGAGCTTAATTAAAGAATCCTCAAGCATTCCTTTAAATTACATTTTACCGCAAGTGGTACGAACTGCAACAATAATACACACAAAAAACTATCGTATGCACGGTGGAATGTGAAAGTTATGACTAATAACGATTACCATAAAGGTGTGTTCATTTAATGCACATCAAAATTTTCTTTATTCAATGACATATGTTTGCTGAGATACACATATTTAATGTATCTGAGACTTCAAATGACATTATGTAATTTGAATTTTCAGATCATATAAAAATAAATAAATACATTTTCTAATACCTTTTATTCGCAAAGGAATTACTTTGTTTGGTCTAACTAATTTTCCGAAGATAGGCAGGCAGTCAGTCTCGGTCCTTCAGACATCTGATTATGAACATAAGCTTCCAGTGAGTTTCAGAGGAGAATTATGGTAGACAACTGCAGCCGTTTAGCTTCAGAGCATTGTGCTGAAGAATTGCATAGGTATCGATTATAATCTTTCTATACAGTAGTTCGTTTAAGTGCTATTTTATCTTTTCTTATTTTACATTCAGAAAGGCAAGACGGATGCATGCATCTAACCCGGTGCGGGGATGGAAAAGGAATACATTTACATGGTCTAGCCATAAATACTGTTACAACTTGAACAGCCCATAAACCTTTATTCTTTCAGTAAATCATTTACAGCTTTCAGCACATACAAACCACGTGTATAACGTGCACACTGCAGCACTCAATGTTCGAAATATCCTCCTTTTGCCTTCACGCACGACCAAAGTTGGTAAGATATCACATATCGAGCAGCACGCACAACTCTAACGGAAACACTGCCACTGCTCGCTTCAAATCCACCTTCAGGCCCGAGATGTTGGGATGCCGTTTCTTGCAGGCTACCTTCTCAACTCGAACCACAATTTGAAGTCCAAACGGAATCAGATCGGGACTTCCAGACGGCTGATCAGATGATGATATGTGGTCGGGAACATTCGCCTTCAACCACTGTTGTGTAGTCCTTGCTTTGTATGCAGTAACTGAGTTCTGTTGAAAGGCCCACTGCCTATCGTGAAACAAGGTGTGTTCAGGGCCATGAAACAGGTTCCAACACGGTGTCTCGACACACTTCGGCAGAGGTTTTGACCCCTTTCTCTCAGAAATGCAACTTGGATATACCCTGATGCGTCACTCCCCCCCACACCAAATAATCACTGATCATGGGTGATGACCTCTCTGAATCCTGAGCGCTATGGCTGCTATGCAACCGTCCGGGACACATACCAGATCATTTCGACGGTTATACGAGTGTTCAGTGAAAATGTTTTCATCTCATGTAACTTATCTCTGTGTATGTTGTTCGTGTGCCGCTGGAGAAGTGCCTTTTGATTTTATCACCCTCTGCGCATAAGCTGTTGTGTTAGGAAGTGTGCAGTAGAACGACGATAGTCTCTCATCTCATTCATACTCGATGTAGTTTGTGGGCCTGAAAAATTCTATGGATTATTATTATAACTGGAAACTCTGCTGTTGAGACGTAATACTGAACTTCAATAAAGTGAGGCGGTGGTGAAACTCCACCCCTTCCCACTTGCTGCTTACGGTGTCACTTATCGGTCATTGAAATCTCCCACCTAAAGACATAGAAACGTGCATAATCACGGCGGGATTCGAACAATTCTATGCAATCCACACGGAGAACCAGATTGAAATATCTAAATAAAATTCGAAAGTATAACCACCTGTATAATAAAGAAGACTGAATTCGTGCTGAGATCTACTCGTAATAAACTCATCACCAACTAAATGATGTTTAGTTGGAAAGACATTCGAACCCGTTTAATAACTGAAAGAATATTTGCTAAGACTTTTCAACCAAAGTGATTGCTTTATCGTTAATAGATTTCAGTATTTTTCCTCCCACTAAACACAATTGATTTGAATCAATTGGGTTTGCGCCGTTGAGTTATAATTTTTGCACCTTCAGCCTTAAATGCATCTTACTTAATTCTAAGTACCCTAACCCCACCGTGTCCAAGCCAAAATCCTCCGCATTGCTAAATAGCAGATTGATCAGTTGCATGTTCAGTTTATGTCCCTAAAGCTATCAGAAGGATGAGTTCTGTTTGGTTCCCAGGTTGGGTTGTCTGTTATTAAAGATAAACACTAGATTACGGAAGGATTGAAATTGATTGAAATGACACAGTAGCAACACAGCCATGGAACTTATTTGTTAATTGCATATTTGGATTTTAGTAAAATCCAAAATAGCAAACTTGGATTTTAGTAAAAATCCAAGTTTGCTTTTTTGGATGAAGAAATTCGAACTTTTGTATTTGATCGACTACCTCACAATCAATCATAGACTTTTGGTTATCATTCTGTTAGAAAACCAGCAACCCAATTACAAATGGTGGAAAGACAGACCACATTACGATAACTTTCTGAAAAGTCCTCATTGGTAAAGTAGCGCCTTGCAAATGTCACCTGTTTTCAAAAGTTCCAGCAGCTCATTCGGGGGCGGGGAGGATTAGAGTACATTTCTCTATTTATTAAAGTACGTTTCTCTATTTATATGAAACACGTTAACGGATTCCTTTACAAGTTCACACTATAATATCTTAGAAAATACGTTCACACTTGTTCAGCAAAATATTCCTTTCTACTAACGCGTGTCAAGTGCTAATATTATTCACTCCATCTCGCTTCATCTCTGAATACGTTTTCCTGCATACATCAGGATTAGCGAAAATCCAATAAAAAAAGAGCTCACTCGTGACTTGTACTACATGGCGCAGTTATTAACGCTCTGTATTTAGCACTCTCCCCCACAAACAGCCGCATTTAAATAAATAAATAAAAACTTAAGGCGTGCAAATATCCGCTTAATACTTCAGGAATACGTCGCACCGCATGTCATTTGGAATGTGGCGATTAATATCAAGTTCACCTAAAAGACGCAAATGATTTAGTTTCTCGCAGACTTCGGCGTACGGTACAGTACGGCACATCAATAAAAACTTCACGATTAGTGAAAATGCGGTTAGGAAAAGCCCACTAGGGGGGGGAGCATTTATCATGTACGTGCATATATCACATTGTACTGTTCCCTGATGATAGCAATTTCACTACGCAGAAATATAAACATTAACTAAGTTTACTGTAAGTAATATTAGTCTGCGCTGTGATTTGCATAAAATATACAGTTATGAATCACCAACGTAAAAGTACGACCACAGTAAACTCAGCAGCAGAGTCACAACATGACATATTCTCCGAGAACGCTTGCAAGAAATTCAAGAGCTAAATTATGCGAGTATTAATGGAAACGGGTTTTACTGTCCTAAAATGGTAAGCAAGATTATATTAACAAGTTGAAAAATATGTTTCGAATGAACATATTCATCCCATCCGTTGTCTTGTAAATAGGTACACTTCCTTGGAATATTATGCTATTAAAAAGTTTATAGCTCATGGTTAGAAAAATTAACGCCACGACACCAGATTTCTTCTCAGATGCTGAATAAGTTATAAACCAAGGATCATTGGATGCCTAAAATTATGATAAACAGTGTAACTGCAGGTAAAAGCATACTACGTGAAAAACTATACGAGATCGTATATTTGTTCACACACACACACACACACACATACACACACACTCGCTATTTCACCACTGAAACCAAAGTCATAGCTTTTGTCGATATGAGCTGATGTTAATGATTCGGGGACGCGACGGCTTACACTGGGAAGTAAGGACCAACGAAGAACTTTTTAAAATTGCGGAGTGGGGACTTCAGAAGAACGTTACATTCATTAACACGAAGTCTAAAGTGCTCCACATTTCACGTAAACGATTAAAAGGAAAGCTCTAGATGTAGCCAGCGAATTAAAATATCGTTACCTGGAGGTGACAACAAATTTAATTTCAAGAAGCAAGTCGCACATTGTTTCGTTCATATTACAATGCGGATGTCCCTAATCATCACTTTGGGAGACGAATAGCCAGTGTCAAAACAGAGACCTATCCAAAAGAATTACTGAAAAGTATTTAATTTTGCCAATAGGATCGCCTTCCAATCGTGTAATGTAATGTAATATAAACTACTCACAACGTAATTTTGTGTAGTGCAAAATATGTAGATATAAATATATAAATGTAGACATACGTAAATATGAATGTTAACAATGATAATCAGTTACTCGGAAGCTACATGCAATACATGCATTGTATAAAATGTGGGAAATAAATAAATGCTTCCTGTTAGGGTTACTATTGTGCGGAAACCACAAAAAATACAATCTCCCACACACGGAGGAAGGGGGGGGGGTATTTTCACATTTTCCCTGTTTTCGAATGACAGTTTTCTGCAGTGAAGTTGGCTCAACATTCGAACTCCTCTTGGAGTTTCTCTATAGGGTTAACTCTAGTTTCTCTATAGAGTTATAAGGAATAGCATTGCATGGTGTGCTGGTCAGTCTATTTCCACTCCTATTTCTGCAAACTTAACCATTTCACTCATGGATCACGTATATAATATGGAATTATCATGATGATATTGAAATAGATTGTGCATAGCGAACTCACGCACAGAATGTCCGAATATCAATTTATCGCTGGTGTTCATATTTCTAGACACTGCGATAAGGTTGAGTATACTAAAAAAGAAGAAGAAGGTCACTACATCAAAATTTCACTTCCACATAGACGATACATATTTCCTTAGCAGCAGTAATATCAATATATTTCGCTCTAATATGGAGAATGCATTATCTCTCCAACTCCAGCTTTCCGTCTCTTGTGATATATAATCATCACCAGCTAATTACCAAACTATGACTAAATTCATTACGCCTTTTGTTTCTCACAGGGAGGAGACAAGGCCATTTTAGCCCTGACTCACTTTTTTTTGAAGATCGATAGCCATTCATTCTCTGCCTTTGGCCATAATTGATAGTTAGCTCAAGATTACAAAAATTTCAAAGAATCCGGGAAGGAATAGTGTGGCAGACAACTGCCGCCTTATCGTGTTCCTTAACCTTAACATTCTACATTATTGTCTGAAATAGTGTGAGTTCTATTCTACGTTGCAGGATTAAAATGCCGAGTATACAGAATTTCAAAAAAAAAACTACTTGTTCTTACAAAAAATTGACTCATTCGAGAACCGGCTGGAAAAAACAAAAAACGATAAAAACATTCCTGGGTCAGGAGATCGAAATAAGGATGATCTTTCTTCCAGGCGTTACAGAAGAAACTCCATTTCCTCAGGGCTAAACACCATGAGCAATATGCCAATTACTCATATTAACAATTCTCAATATTTATGTATTATCTCTCTGCGTTTACGAAATTATCAATATCCTACTCTCCTTAATGATTAGTAATACTATCAATGGTATATTAATTTCTATAATTGGTTACATTCACAATATTATTGAAATATATCAATTTCTAGCTGACCATAATCACCACTCCACCCATAACCTTTTGTTAATTCATTCCTAAACTGTTTAAATGAGCAGCGTCCCAAACGCTTGTTGGAGATCATTTCATATGTTCTCTACTCTAACTGTGTACAAGTGTGAAAATAATCAAACATTATTTTCATACATAAATACAGACATAAAATCTCGTACATACATAAATTTCATAGACATATAAAAAGGCACGTTTCGTAATTGTATTCTTATAGACAACATTATTTTGAATAATTGTAACTTTGAATATAACTTTGGTAAGAGAGTAGATGGAAAAATCAGAAATTCTTTACTTTACTTTTTACTCCAATAACCTTCGAGTGTTGTTTAATTAATTTGTTTTCGAATACGATTTCTGAACTTCAAATTATTATGAATCAAAATATTAAAAATTCTATATTCGGTAATTCTCTAGAACCTTTCCATTCAGTTTTTCATTAAATCTCATACATTTACATATTTAATTTTATTACTCACTTTACTCTTGAGCTTGTCGTCTTAAATAACTGAAGCGGATCTCATGCGGTGGTATCAGGGTATTTTCTCCGGGACAGGCAAATCACCCACAAGAACGCACGCAATTTACAGATAAAAAAATATTCCTGAAAGCTTTTTTGCCATGGTTTTTTATACATTAAAGATACCAAGAAATTATATGCTTGGTTTTAGTCCTTTACCCAAGGAAACAAAAAAAATGTTTTGCGCTTGAAATATATTCACGTCTGAGCTACTTGCATATAGAGGCTTCTAAAAGTACAAGCGACCGAGTATGGGAGGTATAACTCTAACATCCTAACAGAGTAAATGCTGTTATCTGCCTGTTCAGGGGCATTAGCAGCCCCACCACTGGACTCACCCAGCGACAGGCTATTAGCCTACCCTGGGGAAATTCAATATACTTTCAAGTCTCATCCAAAGAAAAGCAGGCAGGACTACCAGGGAAAAGACCACAATTCAGGAAACGAAATCGGAAAAAGGAACACATAATGGAAATTGAAAAATGGAATGTGAGAAGCATCGCATACAAAGAAGAGGAACTTGATAAACAACTATGTATATTAACAGAAACAAAGAAAAAACAAAAAAAAGAAACAAACAACTATGTACAAACACCTACAGTGGGGTAAAAAAAAGAAGAGTAAAAGCAGGTATAATGATTATGGTACATAAATCTCTAAAGAACAATATTTTATATTACAACTATTTGAACGAAAAACTAATAGAAATTAGACTCAAGACATTAAGAGACCACGTGACAATATTTGGTGCATATGCAAAACAAAACAAAACAAAACAAAGCTGACTGTTTACTACAAGCAGGAGATTTAAATGTCAGAATAGGAAACAAAAAATACAAAACAAACATAGACAAATTTGGCGAAGATACATGTAATCAAAATGGTCAGACTGCGAGATTTTGTCAATTATAATAATATGAGAATAACGAATTCGGTGTTTAAACACAATGAAATACATAAATATATTTGGTCAGCCAGAGGATGCAAATCAGTATTTGACTACGTCATCGCAAAATTTAAATTAGCGGAGTTCATTTTAGACGTAAGAGCATATCTAGGCTTTCGATTAAACTCTAATCATTATATGGTATCAACAAATTCGATATAAACCATAATAGCTAAAAATACATAAAATTGAAAATTCTTATCAACTTTATCAACCGAGTTACAAAATTTCTTCATTACAGGATCCCCATGTTAGACAACAATATCAAAAATGCACAAACTTAAAAATAGAAAAACCATAAATGAATCAAGTGACATAGAAGAGGAACGGGAAAATTTGAAACGAATTCTCACAAATACGGCAACAGAATGCTTAGGAATAAAACGGAAATGGATTAGAAAAAGAGGATTACGAGACTTGAACAAAGAAGTGGAAAATATAATAAAAACCAAAAAAAAATTACATTTACCAGAAAATGGCGAAATTCTAGAACAATAGAAGCAGAAATAGAGTATAAAAGACACAGTACAATTGCAAAAGGAGGAGTAAAGAAAAAACAGAGAGAGAGAGAGAGATGGAACAATTTCGTAACAGAAATAGAAAAGGATTTATTTAAGCCACAACCCAAAACCTATAAAGTAATAAAATACATGAATAAAGAAATAAAAGAAAAGATAAAAATACACACGATAGATTTAGGAAAATGGGTGACCTATTTCCAAAATCTTGGACAGAGAGAACAATGAAATAAAATTTTGTAAAACAAAGAACGATTTAAACAGAAAATATCACAATATTAGAAGGCGAAAAATAGGAAAACACAAGGAGAAGACAATATAAATATAGACCTATACAAAAATGTAGATTAAAAATTTAATGAAAGGCTTCTGAAATTTTTTAATATGGTTTGGATGTCCGGAAAAACCCTTAACTCTTGGAAAAAAAAAAGCACTGATTATCCCAATCTATAAAAAAGGAAATAGAGAAGGCTGCAATAACTATAGGGGAATCAGTCTGCTAAATATAGGATATAAAATATATGCAGGAATATTAAAAGAAATGCTAAGCAATATTGTAGAGGACAAACTACTAGAAGAACACGGAAAAACGTTTTCCGAAAAACGGTTTCCGAAAACGCCGATCATTCATAGATCCAATTTTTACTCTAAACTTATTAATAGAAAAGAGAAGAGAATTTCAAAAAGAAACACACGTGGCCTTTATTGATTATGAAAAAGCCTTTGAAAAAATGAGTAGACAAAAATTGTTTAAAATTAACCGATTTAAATATACCAAACCAGCTTTTATAATCCATTCAAGAAATAATACAGGAAATAAAATAGCAGTTAAATTAGAACACATCTCAGAATGGAAAGATATATCAAGAGGAGAATGACAAGGTTGTCCCTCTCACCTCTGCTTTTCAATATATATAAAATTATAACAATCTGGAAAGAGTATAATTCATTTGATATAAAAATAGCCCCTCAAATGAAGATAGATACACTACTATTTGCAGATGATCAAATAGCATTAGCTACATCAGAAGATGATTTACAAAGATCATTAAAACCATTTAGTGATATCTCAAAACAATATAATATGACATTATCTAAAGAAAAAACAAAAATAATGGCATTCAAAGGATAAAACTCAATAAGAAGTAAAATAGTGATATATATAATAAAATATTAGAACAAGTAAATACTTAATACAATATATTTAAGCCATCCCTAGTACAAAACACACACTAGAATCAGACTATATAAAGTCTTGTCAAAACCACCTTTACTATATGGAAATGAAACATGGATCATAAAAAGGAAAGATGAAAAATAATTTAAACAGCAGAAATGAAATTTCTCAGAAAAACAGCTGGATATACCAAGTGGAACCATAAAACAAATGAATAAATTTTATAATCCCTGAATATAAAACGAAATAATTACTGCATAAGACAGTACAAGCAAAACCGGATAGAACATTTAAAATCGAATGGACACACTACCGAAAATATTATACAGATATAAAATAAGTCGAAAAAGAAGAATCGGAGGACCAAGAAACAGATGGTATGAGAATGGAACAGGCCACCTGACCTAAAATCTATGGTAGGAAGAAGAAGAGATCATTAATGATTATGAAAATTTTAATGAAGATAATAAACCGAACCTAAGGATACTTTGCCTTTCTAAGCGATGGATTCCCAGAAGTTTCTCCTCTGAAGACGAGTTTTTTTTTTTTTTTTCCCATCTAAATATCGACCATTCCACATCCGTCTTACTAACGTTCATCAATACCGTAAGACGCATTCTAATGAGCAGGTTTACTCAAGATTCTTTGAAATCATTGCTTAAGTGTAAGTAAATCACTTACACTTAAGCAATAATAATAATAATAAAAAATACTAAATACACTTAATAAAAAAATTTTAGATTTTTCTCTTTTTTAAAGTTGATCGCAGATAAGGAAATCATGCTATATCTTGCTTAATACAAGGTTCCTATCAAGGATATTCTAGATACTAACCTCATTAATTTTGTATTACTGTACTTTGTTAATCCCCCGATGGGGTATTCACCTTGACGTGGTGAAAGGGGCCCGCGTATCTCTAAGATGTGTGAGGTATATCCACCACCAGCAGGAACTTCCAAGCCAGACAAGTCAAATGAGAATTGGTCAAACGAAATGAGTCACTCTGGTCCTCCAGATTAGGTATCGAGCATAAGACAGACCACCTAATCTCGCAGAAAAAAATGTTCTGGTCATAAAGCAAGTACGAAGTTATTTTCACTGGAAAGACTTAGATTTTGGATCCAAGCATTAAAATAATGGTTTCGAATGGACTATGAAACGCGATGAGTTTGTACAGACTGAAGCATTTCTGGAACTCGCTCATGAATTCCTGAAATGATTAAATTATCCGAATAGGAATTTTAATTCAAAAATCGCAAAGAATAAATATTTTCAAAATTATTTGAAGCCAAAGCCTTTATAAAGAAATAAATATTATGGTGAAAGACTGATTAATTTGGCTGCAACTAAAAATTTATGACATAGATTTGATGCGTTGTTTATGGAGAAATCTCTTGACTAAAATACCTTTAACCAGAGAGACCATATCTTAATCGATAAAATGCAGAGAAATGGCATCCAAAACATTTAGATATTACTACAGAGGAGCCCAGTGTGATTATAATTGGAACCATTCTTACGGTCAGAATAGAGAGTAAATATTTTAAAGTAATATGAATCAATCAAGAATATTAGCAAAGTAGACGAGGGAGGGGCGGAAGAAGAGAGAATAAAATATGAGACAAAAATTGAAAAATAAATAGCTTTTCGAAAGAGACTGAACACATTGACCACATATGGAATTATATCAAGGACAGTTTAAAAGTAGCACCGGAAAACTCACGGGGTAATCGGAAGAATACGGACTGGCGGTAAGGAAAAAGAAAAGATAGTAGTCGACGTTGTCTTAATAGTGTAGCTAATATTCATGCTATTAAGAAATACAGAAAAAGTAGCAAAGCCAATAAAATAATCAGACAATAAAAAAGAAAATTTTCCATGAACAGTAGAAGAAATCCAGAATCAGTTTGCTTTAAATAATACTGAAACTTTCACTTGTCAGAGAAGAAGAAAGGATAAAGAAACTCAAAACATAGGAGCTGAACTCATAAATACAATAATAGTGAATTAACTAGAGAAATAAATGCGGGAAAATGAAAAGATTCCTTCAAAAATGGAAGGAATAACTAATCGAGTAAATGGGGGGAAAATATCAGTGTGAAAATTACAGAGGTATATCGCCCTTCTGTCCACAGCAAGCAACATTTAATCTAATTTTATACCAGATATTATTATGCGACACCCTCAAGCAGTCCAATGATTCGTCGCGGGAGGGCACACTACAACTCACTGTCTCCCTTACATCTTACCACATCTTACTCTCATATCTTACCATATGGTGAAAACATTGACGAATAGGCCCACATGTGACTATTGTTTACGTTAAGGCAATTAGGAATGAAAAAAGATGAATCTCATCAACTTCTCAATATTCCTTCAATAAAAAAAAAACTATACGATGGCAATCGGAGAGAATGCAATGAGAGTACTGAATGAATTCAGAATACCTCGTAAAATGTATGCAATCCAAAATTGCGCCACTCACTGCTGAAGCAAAGTATTGGCTAAAGATTTAAATATGAACCCTCGCAATTAAAATAGGATTGAAACTAGGAAGATGCAGTTTCACACATCCAGTTTAATTCAGTTTAAACTTCCACTGTGGAAGATACTGACGATATTATGTAGAATAACATTCAGAAAACTCAAATATGCTGCTGAAAAACTGTGATTACACACCGGTCGGGATTACATGGAATATTTCAAAAGGGTGTAGGAGCAATAACTAAGTGGAAAAAGACAAAATTACCATTCACAACAGAAATTTAAAAATACCACGTTCTTCAAATATCTTCGAATATTTCTTATCGGAAACCAGTGAAAATAGGAGCTGCAAAAAATGCATGCATCCATTTGATTTAATCGTTTACTGTCCTCTAAAAAAATCTCTCAAACTCAGTTAAAATAGAAATGTACAAGACGATCATTGGACTAGCTCTTCTAATACTGGTTGTTTCATATGGGGCAGAAAGCAACCTGGAAAGTTATAAGAAGCAGAAGCATAACAGACCAAGATGTAAAATCCTTGCAACGTCTTTGAACCTGTAAGAGATAACGGAACAAGGGAATGGAGAATAAAAAATAATCGCCAACTATACCAACGGTATTTTAAAATACTGATCGATGAATTCGGCGATTACAGACTGAGATGGGCTTCGATGACTCATTAAAAATAATCACGAGCAGTTTAATTCGAGCTCCAACATCCATATATTTTCCACTACTAAGGGTGATATGCTGTCTCTGCATTATTTGCAGACACGTTTTAAAATATCAAACTTCTTTCTTTTGTATTAACTGGACACAGCAGACTTCACCAAGTGTATTATCTCTTCGAAAATCTTATCTTCGTATCTATAATTACTTGCGAAGTCGTTATTGAATATTTATCGCAGTATTCTTTCACAGTCATATTCACATAGCTTGTTGGTTTTAATTCACTATTTCGGTGGAGTGTTGTGTGTGCTAACTGTTTTAACTGTCTCCACGAGGGTTATTAATAGTGTTATGCGTTTCTAATAGTGTAAACAAGTTAACATTTGTAGTGTTTTATTCATTTTCTGTATCTACTAAATGGATCAATCTCCAAGAAAGCGTTCGAAAATATGTACACTTTCTCAGTACACTCGTAGTGTCTCAGTATACATGTGCCAATACGTGTGGTGTTGGTTTGAGTACTGTTAATGCGATTTTAAAGCGCCTTAAGGAGACAGGTACCTTTTTTATGTCTCCTAACAGAAAAGGAAAATGTAGGCGAACAAGGAAAATTACACTTACTCAAGATCGTTACTAGTTAGAAAACGCAAATTGAATCCAAAGTTGTTTCTGACATGAGCGTTCGTCGAGGATTGTTGAAAGCAAGGAATACTGCCCACATACCAAAAAAGAAACAACTGTTGACAAAAGTTATGACAGAAATAAAGAGGATCCAGTGGGCAAAAGCGAACAAACATTGGACTGTTGAGAAGTGGAAGAAGTTATCCTTTGTCCAAGTAGAGTGAGTACCCTATGTTCTTATGTCTGCAAATAACTGACTGAGAAGACTTCTCCCGCCCACCTTTAGAAATCTCCTAAACAGCCAACTAAAAATGTGTTCTGGGGTTGTTTTACATATGACGGTTCAAGATCACTTGTGCCTGTTGACAATATGATAAAAAGTGGCCAATGCATAAAAATACTGGAGAAAAGAATGGTCCCACAGATCCAGAAAGACAAAGACCTCAAATTCCAGCAGGATCTATCTCCATGCCACACTTCAAACAAGTGAAAGAGTTCCTCAAAAATCATAACATCCAATTGCTTCAGTGGCCAGGTAATAACACTTCTGACATTAACTTCAATAAAAAAATTTGTGGGCCATAGTGAAAACGAAACTTGGAAAATTAAATTGTGATACGAAGGAAACTTAATACAATCCACTATTAAAGCATGGTTTGAGATGCAGAAATAAGAAAAATATATTCTACGTTGGTAAAGTCCATGCCTGAACGAATTAATGAACTTATTAGGAACAGAGGAGCACATTTAAATTATAAGGTAAAGATGAAGAGAAAAAAAATATTAACTACTGAATGGGTTGGCTAAGAAGAATACTTGGAGTATATCTGCTGGATACACTAAGAAATAAAGACATAAGGAAATGACTAAAACAAGAAATAATAATAGTGAAAATCCAAGAAAAAGACTGCAATGATTTGGCCATGTGACCAGAATGGGAACAGAAAGATTACCAACTAAAGCCCTGAATACAACGATGGAAGGTAAAAGATTCAATGGGCGGCCCGCCCAGAACTAGATGGATAAACAAAATAAAAGAAGACCTGAAAACCAAATCACAACAAGCGACACCAAACTGGACAGAGCTGTTCGGACTCTCCAGCGACAGACAGAAGTGGAAAGAGTTCATTCAGCCTCGTCATCATCTACATAGATGACGGAAGAGAGAAGAAGAAGAAGAATGCTGGAGTTTAATTTTTGTACTTATTTTCTTTGAAAATATTTTCTTTGGAATGTGAGTGTTCGGATTAATTTGTTCGCTACTGTATTTATATATACATATAGTCTTTCAGAATTTTTATAATTGCATATTACTTTGAGGACTTCACTCATCCGACCACCCAACTAATCTAAGGCTTGTTTGTATATTTATTTCTCGGAATAAATATAAAGATTGCTCACTTATATTCTCTCTTTATCATTCTATTTAAATGAAAAAATGTTGAACAGAGTGCATAAACTTCATGGCCTACTATATATACTTGACGTGATTCCATCTACAGCGGTTTCGTTCTCGCACTCAACATCACCAACAAAATATTCGCTCATTTATTAATGCTTGCGTTTTCTTAACTCACCAAATGACTGATATTACCGTTCCATCATCTCCATTGCTATAAATCACTTCAGATGTTAATGTTAGTGTTTTCAGTAACCATGGAGACACTAACACTAACCGAACATGATTTTTATTCTCAGTTTGGATCCTTCCTTATAAGCAGTAATACTTCTCCTCTTTCTTTCTAGATGGTCTCGTCCGACAATATTATAATACCTCTCAAGCATCAAGAACCTCATCATTAAACTAAGTTTCAGAATATTTTATTATAGGGCTTAATGTCTCCACTTACTACCTTGAATCACAATTAAAAAAAAAAAAAAAACCTTCGCCCATATGTGTACAAAAAAAAACGTCAAGCATTTCAGGTCAGGTCTTCCTATCAGCTGCTGTTAGTGTTCTCTCTTCAACATTTTATTTCAAAGAAAAAAAGTGCTGAACATAGAACAAAAAAGCGATAAGTTCATGGCCTATTGCCAGGCTTTACTCAGCCGAATGAATCTCTCATGAGGCGAGTGCAGTCTTCACGCCTCGTATTCCTATTCCATTGCTCTAATAATCGGCTCCTCATTACAGACGCTGTGCATTAATGTTTATTTACTCTAGATTTTGCAGCTTAAGTGAGTTCCGAAAAGTGACCACCAATTTTCAATTATCATTTCTTCTTATATGAACAGATAATATTCTTCGTTTTCTTTTCCTTTCAAATCGTATCTTTCATATTCAATAACTTCGTACCAAGAAAATACGCTCACGCAAAATTCTAATGGTATGTTGTACATAATTTATAAACACCGAATCTCCAGATACTGGATAATCATTAAAATGCGTTCCACTTAAGCAGTCATTCACTACCCGTGCTCTTGAAGATTTAAGGTGATCCAAGTTGCCGCCTTTCCCTTATTTTTATAAAAGATCCAATACCCGACAGTCCCAGGCTTCCTACTTATGACTTTTTTTTGTTCCAGTTGTTAAATTTCTAAATATTACTTGC
This sequence comes from Typopeltis vanoorti, assembly GCF_054136105.1. Classification (NCBI taxonomy): domain Eukaryota; kingdom Metazoa; phylum Arthropoda; class Arachnida; order Uropygi; family Thelyphonidae; genus Typopeltis; species Typopeltis vanoorti. The sequence goes on from NC_143559.1 coordinate 6,111,320, forward strand.
AGGTTAATAGTACTGTCAAGTACTGTGAGGCATTTTTCTGCTATTTTTTCCCAATGCATGCTATAATAATATAAACGAAAAAATCTCTAACTTCTAAATTAAATTCTAATTTCTGAATTGAAATGTGCGCCTGGGGGACGAAGCGTTTTGCGAATATACACTCCAGCCAGCGGCTAGATATTTCTCGTCTGATCACCCAAGTTAAACAATGTTGGGCCTCGTCAGAGCTCGGGAAGGTGACTGCCGGGGAATATTCAATGAGAATGAATGAATCAGATTTTGTCGACCCGGGCAACTGGGACGACAAAATCTAACTTTATACTTCACAAAATTGAATCAGCAAGTTCTGGGTTCCAATTGCAGTGCGAAAATGGATGTTTGTGAATGTGTGTCCATGTGGTAGATGAAGTTCATCGCTTGTGCAGCATCATCACGCTACTTACTGAAGGCTTATAAGTGGCTCGAAAAGTTTCCATGTTTGGTGTCTAGATTTCTGGGTTACCTAACTCTTAGATGATAAGCGTAAGACCTTTATTGGGTGGAATGGGTTCCCTATTTAAGTGAAGACATGGATTAAAATACCTGCGCTAGTTTACCAGTTTCTAGTTATTTAGAAACATGGATATGGAATAAATCATCTAGAGTCTTTGGGGATGCTTAACTAAGAGAAAAGCAGATATAATCATCTACTTAAATTCAAACTGAGTTAAACCTGACAGTTCTTATTCAAGAAATTAAGCAATATTTTAGAAACTACGAAGTAAATAATAATAATAAAATCATGGCAGATTCGTTGACTGAATGATTAATCTATGTTTCTCTTCTGTACAATGGGAGGAAGTTATTATATAAAACCTTTTAAGACAAAGCTAAGTTACCGGTTGCAAACTGAAGTAACAGACATTTCTTTCAGCAAGCAAGGCAATCTGGCCTAAGAACACAACTTTATACTTCACAGTCCAGAGGAGGGATACAAATAACACTTTGCAAGATAGTCTATAAAAGAAATGATAATCAAACAGAGTAAAAAATTATGCCATAATATCTCATGATATAGCTGTGGAAAGATCTGAAACATTTTCGGTTTAGAGTATAAAAGAACGAGGGTTTTATAATTTTTTTTCTTCCATGGGTATAAGCTGCGTCTCTGCAAATGATTTCTAGAAAAATCAAAGCTCATAATCCTGAACCGAAATATCAAACTTTAAGTGACTTAGGAAATGGAAGCTCCCTCAAGAAAATAATAGTTTTAAAATATTTTTGAAATTGAAGAGAATGGGAAGGGATTTTCACGTGAGCACATGGCAATATATATACCAAACAGTACTGTCCTGTTAGGGAAACCCTAAGCAAGGGCTAACAAGAGATGAAAATAGTCCCAGTTATATTCACGTCATTTAACTTGTGCGGTTTCGAGGTAACTCGTGGTGAAGGTAGAGCTTTGGGTTGAGTCGAGAGCGTGGGAACAGAGAAGGCTATGAGACAGGTGCATTGTGTCCGATAATTGTTCAGTGTTGCGACCATGTTCTGGTTTTTGAAAGCAAAAAATTCATCAAAAACATGCGCTTCCCCGTTGGGAAAAAGGAAAAATTGCTTTCAGCAATTTTTCATTTTACGCAAACGTTTCTTTGCCATGCTTAATTCAGAAAGAGGAGGGGGGTATGCTTATTCATTAACATTTTAATGTAATTTGTTTTATAACTGAATTAAAAGTGAATAGGAACTTTAGATATTTGTATAAGAACGGTATTCATTATGTTGCTATCCACGTAATAGTGCATATATTTACTATTTTCGAAACTAATTGCAAATATAGAAGTTCCGCATAAATGTAGTTACATGAATCCTGTTCTTATCAAGTGACAGAGAAAAGAATCGCTCAACAGAAATATAACTTCAAGATGTGTCAATTCTTTGGATTAACTAGAAGTGGATGCTCACAAATGAATAAAATTGCTTGAAGATATATTGCAATCTTATTTCTTATCGTTTGAGAAACGGCATAAATTGATATTAAACATAACAAGTTAAAGGTTATTAGGATACTTACTTGTAATAAAGGGAAGAATATCTGAAATACCGAATGCCAAATCGCAGTTTCACACTATTTTTTGTTCGGAGAGTTGAACCGACATTAGAGTTCATCCGTTCTACAGAGTATACAACATAAAGTAGCTATCAAAGCAGTAGATATCTGAAGAGAAAGCACATGGACAGGGTTCCTTAAAAGAAATTTGAGATTTATAGTAGCACTGTAATCATTATCTGAAGTTCTCGCGCTTGCCCGAGCACCTCAATTTCCCATTGGCGAAAAGTGGCGATGACAAAGAGTGGTAGCAAAGCGTGAAGCGGCCTAATATAAAAAGAAACGTATGGGCGACAATGAAAGGCACGCGTCTACTCCAAAGATAAGCTTTTTTTCTTTCTTTTTTTTCCTGTCTCCATACTTCATGGGCGCGTGCAGCCGATGATAATCTCTTAGGCAGCGTGATCTGAAAGTGAATAAAGATAGGTCCTGTCGATTTTCTTCAAGTCAGAAGGGGGCTATTCTCTTTAATACCGCTAAGAATTAGTTAGGACTACTTCTCTCTCTCTCTCTCTCTCTCTCTCTCTCTCTCTCTCTCTCTCTCTCTCTCTCTCTCTCTCCCACCCACACACACATACACACACACGGATGGTATTTAGGTTCTATAATAACTCCAATAGATGGGGTGAGCTAAAATTATCACCTTTCATCACGTTAACTTTATCTTAATATCAAAATTCAAGTATAATTGGCTATTTTATAGGAAACGCATTGCAATGCTTAAACCCAGAAATTAATCTTTGTTACGATTTCAAATGTGTTTCAATATTTCTTATTTTGTTAGCTCAAATTATCCCAGCAATTGTAATGGGTTCCTTTGTACATAAGCAACCAATAGATCTAAAAGCATTCTTGGGGGAGGGGGTTGCAAGTTTTACTCTAAGAATATCTAAGGAAAGGAAGGAAAAATGAGTATAATAAATAGGCAAATAATCGTGTGTGTGTGTGTGTGTGTGTGTGTGTGTGAACCGTTGTTGCTAATGGTGATAAGTTTCAAGCTTCAGTTCGGAACAGAACTTGAGCGAAACATCATTATAACCATTTAATTAATTTATTTAATATTTAATCATGTAATTATTTGACAATCATTTGATTTGATTTTTCTCCTTATTTTAAGTAAATAAATAGGCAGGCGAATGAGTTTTGTTTCTTGCTTAGAGTTGCTCTTTCTTTCTTTAACTTATTTTTCAGAGTCAAACAATTAAGAGTGAGAGAGAGAGAGAGAGAGAGAGAGAGAGAGAGAGATAGGGGACTATAAATTTTAAAACGGGTTGAAAAACTTTAACATGAATTGTAAACAGTTACATCGGCAAGCATTGAAACAGTCTTCCAAGAACCTTAATGAGCTTAATGAATTTGCGTTCGCAATAGTTAAGATCAAGTTTTCCTGTTGATACTTTACATAAGTCGCCTGGTAAAATGTTAAATGTTAACTCTGGTCTAAAACTCTGTCTTACTGTGCAAAAAAGTAACGTGGTATCTCAAGAGTTTCATGATTTGAATAGAGGTTATGGTTATTATGAATTACGGTGAAGCCAATGTCTAGGGCCTGGCCGGTTTACGAGATAAATGTGACAAGAAAAAATATGAGGTAGAAATTGAAGTTCTGTATGTTGAAACAGTCTGAAGCAAAGAAAGAATTGGAGTCTCGAATTAGGTCCAAGACCCAAGAGGTAACTCCAAATACAGTGTAGACGAGGAATGGAAAAATTTTCGATATGTAATGGTAGAAACAACAGAAGTGAGATGTGGAATAATGAGTGGATGCAGAAACGGAAAAGAAGCACGCAGGTTGAAATGAGAGATAAATAAGCAGCGAAGTTAAGAATTATTAAAGTTTTCGCGTTGTTTATAAAGACAGATCAAATAATGATAGACTTGTTTATAATCCGAAAAGGAGCCATGAAGAAACAATCATTAAGAAAGAAAAGATAAAAAAAGTTGCGCTGAATTTTCACATAAGTTGGAAGAAGATGATAATGGAAACAAAAGATGTTATATGGATTAATGAAGAATAGAAGATGAAGAAATGAGGAGCCAAGTTTCTTTTAATAAATAGGGATGGAAATCTTGTGACTACTCGAAGAGGGATTAAGATAATATGGCAATGTTATTTGAGAGATCTGCTAAATAAAGATGAAAGCCATAGTGAAATAAACTGAATGAATACAGTAATGAGAGAGATAATGAGGAAATAAGTCCGACAGCGGTTGAAGAAGCGTTAAGGGAGTAAGAATGGAAAATCTTCTGAGATAAATGGTTTGCCTGTTGAAATGATGAAAACTTTTGTTAGTACAGAGTTGAAGTGTGGTTATGTGACATCCTTAGAAATATTGGAACAATATATATATATATATATATATATATATATATATTGTTCCAATAACTTGTATAAAGAAGGCTCAACAAGGGAGTGTATAACTATATAGGAATAACATTGTTATGGCATCGTGAAAAGATTAATGAAAGGATAATGGCAACAAGAATAAGAGATAAAATAAGGGAAACTCCAAGAGAGGAGCAGTTTGGTTTTAGAAAATAGCGATCAACTTTTGATCTGATTTTTGCTGTAAGAGAAATAATGGAAGGATCAGGAATTTAGAAAAACGCTACTTATGTCATTTCTTAATTTCGAAAAAGCCTTTGATTAGATTCAATGGGGAAAATTCTGAAAAAAAGATAGGCATGAAAAAGAAGAAATAGTCAGTCTTAATGAAGAACATGGATGTTAAGTCTGAAAGCTGTGTGAAGACTAAATTTGGTCATTCGGAGTGATTTACACTTACAATGGACTATGCTATCTCTGTTGCTGTTCAGTGTGGTGATGAATAGTGACCTACATATAATTTTGTAGATGACGTGGTGATTTGAGCACATTCAGAAGAAGCAATACAAAAATTGGACAAATGGAATCGTATGACAGAAGTATGGATTACAGTGAGAGTATGTTTCAAATCCTATGTAAACATTAATACTATTAGACTAAATGAACAAGATCTGACGGTAGTGAAAACAACAAATATCTGGGAAGTACACTCTCTATCGATGGAAGTGTAAACCACAAGATAATGAGGAGGCGTTCACTAGGTCAAACGTTTTTAAAAAGCGTAAGTACTCTGGGAAAGTACTTTGGGACACTAAATTTTTTTTGATTAACCAAAGTTACTTTTTTTGTCTGTTTTGACTTATGCAGCGGAGACATCTAGATTGACTAAAAGAGACACGAAGAGAATATAAGCAAAGGAAATGAAAGTTTCAAGGACAGTGTTGTCACAAAAAAAGAAAATATAGAATAAGAAATGTGAACATTAAGGGCTGAAGGTGTTGAAGAAATGCTGGTGAGTTCTCACTTCAGGTGGTTTGGACATGTAATGAGAATGAACTTAGAAAGGATACCAAGAGGAATGTATGGAATGAAATTTGAAAAGAAGATACAAGAGGAAGACCTCGGAAAGAGTGGAGAGATCTAGAAAAGAGAAACCTGGCACAGTGTTCATGAAGAAATAATTTGGAAGGATAGAAAGAAATTGACAGATTTGATTAGCCTGACCAGACAATTTCTGTAGGAACATTTGTTGCTAAAGAAGAAGAAGCATCTCAGAAATTCTTGGCGAACATTATAAAGGCCTTATGAATTGAGGAAATAATAACTGAAATAAAAGAAAATGAGTAAGATCGTTATTACTAAAAATGATCTACCTAGAAAACAGCAGACGTGGAGTGCATCTGTAAGTAAACTACGAATTACGTGCATTTGGGTTAAAGCATCTAACCAGATTATATAACTGAATGGCACACTTTAATTACTTGCAGCAATCAGGCTCAATGGAAGAGTGAATGATATATGTGCGTACATTTCTCTTCATGAAAGTTAACGACAAGGATACAATCCAACTACTTATCGTCCCATAACACGTCTGTCAACTATGTAAGAGCTGTTTATTGCAATCACAGTGAATTCCATATATGCTACAAAACAAAATAATGACATTTAACCTACTGAAAAAGGCCAGCTGCTTATTTATAAAAGGATCCACAGAAATTCAAAAATGAAAAAACAAAATTAACCATGACGTAGATAGAGTAAAAGAAAGCATTTGCCTCTCACCTATTATTAAAGTTGTTTTCTATGCTTTCACAACAGCGGCCAGATACAGACGTGTTTTTTTTGCTAATTCTGAATATCTCTAATGATACGTAATAAACATTTCATAAGACGTCAGGATCAGATGCGGAATTTTACAAGGCGATCCCTTGCACCATTTCTCTTTAAAATTGTGTTGATAGTGTTATTTTGGTAAAAACATTTGGATACGGAGTTTCTAAAAATAATATTAAGCTTCCTATGTGCTGCATGCCAAAGACTTGAAATTATACGTAAATTCGGCACAACAACTCATTACTGAACACGTTTAATTTCATCAGGATATTAAAATGGAATTCGGTTGGAATAAATGTGCAATTTCGCTCTCCCAATATGGACTGCGTCACCATGGGAGCAGTAGACCCAAACCTCCAGCAATGGGAGAGGCTTTCACCCTACAGTGGGTAGAAAAATAGGCTGTTCATCATCATCATCATCATCAAATGTGCAATTTAGTATATTAATGCGAGGAATTAAAAGATTAATCTGTTACTTTCTGTTTTAATACGAGGGAAAATTAATGATTCTACCAATCATTAACCAGAAGAAATGCGTTCACTTTCTCTTTTGACTAGGAGATAAATGTATAAAAGCAGTGCCAAGAGAAGGATGCTATAATACGTAGGAACATTAGAAGGCAGTGAAGTTCTACACTCGAGAGTTAAACATGAAGCAGAAGCTGAATACATCAAAAGAGTTAGAACATTATGAGAACTAAACACGATTAGGCTTTTGGGTAACACCATCTATCAATGCACAGTTGACATAGTACATTGGACAAAAAAAATGTTGAAAAGGATAGCAAAACTAGAAAATTGAGGATGGTTGCGACATGAGAAACTGACTGAGTTTGAAAGAGATAGTGTGAGAAGATGCCTGTTGCAGGCCTATCTGATCTGCAAATTATTGAAAAATCTCGCCATCACAGGTCAACAACCAGTGACACCATGCTGAGACGGAAGCGCAGGGAGTCAACTGCAAGTGCTATCCGCAGTGGATGACCCACCACACTTAGCGAACGTCACCGTAGGTTGCTACGAAGTTGAACTTCTCTTACCAGAGTGCGTAACCATAACTATGAAATTCGGAGGTAGCAGCATGATGGTATGGTAGTTTTCCTGGATAATATGTAAAAACAGCTATTCGTCGGCCAACACGCTGAATGCGGAGTTCCGAGCATCGACTGGAACACGAATATGCACAAAAATATCCTAGACTAAGAAGGTGGAAGCACACGGTAGGACCGCAAGTATGCAAGCACCACTTACCCGAACCAACATGCAGCATTGTCTTTAATGGTGCAAGAGCCTGTACAGCGAGACATGAAAGCTTGGATAGCTGTGTTATGGAGCGACGAATCACACTGCACCTTCTACCGAGGAGATGGATGGGTATGGGTGCGGCTGATACCCGGTAAAAGTTTCTTTGAAACTATGAAACCCGGAGACAGCAGCATAATGGTATGGTACTGTTTTCCTGGATTGGCTTCGGACCTCTGTTTGTGGTGCCAAGGACACTGAAATACGAAAGGTATTATCTGAACATATGGTGAACGGACGTGCTATCGGAGAGCTCCTGAGAGATTTGTGTTTTTTGTTGATTTATTGGTGTTTTGTATTCAATTTAATGGACTTAAGTGTTTAATTTTGGTATATTATTAGAGCTTTATTAACGTGGTTAGTGTACTAAAGTGTTTTATAACATAATTTATGTCGGAAGTCGCCGCTAGATGAATTCGTAATGAGTAGTGTTCGTGCAAGCTCCAGATAAGATAAGTATCATTTTCAGTTATCGATACAAATTACTTAATATTGTGTAGTTTTGTTTTGTTTGCCTTGCGTATTTTAGTGCGTCTATTTTTGGTGTGTTATAACGTTTAATTTGACAAAACACGTTACAGATAAATATGGCACCTGTGCGTAGGAAAATGGCGGCCAGTAATGAAGGTTCGCCATCGTTATCAAAGAACGGTAACATAAAAGAAATGAGTCAGTGCACTAGCTGTGATATGTACGCTTTGCGGAGTGCGGTCAGAGTGTGGTTAGATGATGATAAAGGTTTGAATGTGTGTAGAAAATGTAGGAAGAATGCGGAATTGAAGTGTATTTCGGATCGTGAGTGTGATATTTTTGTCAACCTTCAAAATGAAGGAAATAGGGATATGACAAGAAACGGCAAGGTTGTACATGAAAATTGTGAGAGTGTGAATGTAGAAAGTGTGAATGATAGTATAAATGGTTTCTCAGAGAACAAAAAAGATGAGATAGATGCATTGAGTGAGATCGCGTTGTTGAATAGTGCGATAGAAAGAGCAAAACAGCAGCTAGAGTGCATGAACAAAAGTAGACTGAATGAACCAACCAATAATAAAAGGTATGACAGGAAAAATAGACGTATGAATGTGAACATGAACAAAATGAAGGATAGAGTGCTGTATGGAGACTCGTTAGTACGAGGTGTGTTAGTAGAGGATTTGACAAAATCGTACCAACCTGGTGCGACCATAAAGGACGTAACTGCGTCTATTAGAGAGCAAAAGGAAAGGGTGAAAGAAATGATTGTTGTGGCAGGTACGAATGATTTGAAAGGAGATAAAATGGAAATGATAGAAGACCTGAATGAATTGTTTGAGGTAGCAAAAGAAAAGAGTGAGAGAGTTAGAATGATTAGTCTTTTGCCACGGTATGACAGTGAAATGTTTAAAAGGAGGGCTATAATTGCAAATGACTTTATGCGTGGGTTATGTATGACGAGTGGTGTGGAATTTGTGGATGTGTGGAGTGAGTTTGATGGGCGAAAGGATCTATATAAGATGGATGGCTTGCATTTGAATGGTTACGGTGTAAGAAGACTTGAGAAAGTGTTGCTGAATGTAGTGGATGTGCAAATTCAGGGAAACTAGATTTGTTAGGGGGGGGGGGAGTAGAGATACAGTCCTTATGGAGGCAGTTGAATGTAAGAATGAATATAATATGCCAGAGCAAATAAGGACAACAAATCTGAGTGGGATAGTTAATATAAGGCATCAAGGTGGGGTAGGGGCTAGTGGGGGTCTTAAATTCATGTACACTAATACTAGGAGTATTAGGAACAAGAAGGAAGAGTTTTTGGCCATGGTTGGCACTTCCAGACCACAGGTTATAGGTATTAGTGAAACATGGCTGACTGTAGATGATATAACTAGTGGGATTGAATGTGATGGGTATAGTGTGTTCAGGAATGACAGAGAGAATAAAATGGAGGGAGAAGTATTGTTGATGATAGCTGATGAGCTGCACCCAAGGATAATAGAAGTTGAATTGCAGGATAGAGAAAAGAGCACATTTGAGGCCATTTGGTGTGAGATTGTGGCTAGCAGAACTAAATATACAATTGGGTGCTGCTATAGACCAGGTGATGGAAAAGATGGTGGTGACAGTATGCACAAGCAAATAGAAGAAATGGGTGGAAGGAGGGTGAGTATTATGGGAGATTTCAACTATGGTCGCATTGATTGGAGTGAGGAGAGGACACACGGGAGGAAGGAACTGGATTTTATGTGGTTATTAAGGGATAACTATCTGCGATAGCATGTAATGGAAAATACTAGGGGTCAGAGAGTGCTTGACCTAGTAATTACATCTGAGGATTTGGCTGTAACAAATATGACCACATTGCCACCAATCGGTGAGAGTGATCATAGGGTCTTAACTTGGGAGGTGGCTACAGGTGTAGAATTTTCAATTAAGACAGGGTACATGTGGAATTATCGGGCGGGAAAGTATGACAAGCTTAGGAGTTTGATTGGTTCAGTGCCATGGCATGTACATCTGCAAGGACTAGAAGTTGATAGTGCATGGGAGGTAGTTAAGAAGTGCTTGCATGAAGCAATGGCTGACTGTATACCTAGAGTCCGAATAATAAATCAAGTAGGGGTTAAATGGATGAATAACACCATTAATCTTGAGTTGCAAAAAAAGAAACAACTATGGAGGGAATTTAAGGAGAAGGGTGACCGGCAGGCACATGAACGGTATAAAGCGCAGGCCAGAAGGGTGACGAGTGTGGTTAGAAAAGCAAAAAAGGATTACGAAAGAACATTGGCCATGCAGGCTAAAGAGAATCCTAAACAGTTTTTTAGATATGTAGCAAGTAAAAGGAAAAATGTACATGGCAGATGGATTTTAAAGAATGCCGATGGTAGGGAGGTAACTGAATCAGTTGAGATAGTTGAGTTACTGAGTGAGCACTTTGCAAAAGTATATCATCCAGGTGGTGACATTGCAGAAACGAATAAACCAGTAGATTATACGGGAATTGTGGTTAATGAAGTGGAGGTGAGTAGTCTATTGCATAACCTCAATGTCAATACATCTGTGGGATTGGATGGTATACCAGCTCGTGTTGTACGAGAAGCAGCTAAAGAATTGTCAGTACCCTTGACCATTTTGTTTAATTTGAGTCTCGGGTCTGGGTTAGTCCCGAGCGGGTGGAAAGAGGGGAAAATAGTTCCACTGCATAAAGGTGGTTCCAAGACTGCTGTTGTAAATTACCGACCGATTAGCATATCAGGAATCATTGTCAAGGTCTTAGAGAAAATAGTCAAGAGGAAAATACAAGATTGGATAGAAGAAAATGGGATACTGTATCGGGGACAGTATGGTTTTGTGAAGGGTAGGTCATGCCTCAGTAACTTGCTCACGTATTATAACACAGTGACAGCTGAACTGGATAAGGGTAATGGGTTTACGGTGATTCTACTGGACCTTGCCAAGGCCTTTGACAGGATTCCACATGGAATTCTAATCAGTAAATTGCAGCATATGGGAATGGACATAGGGTTGGTGAGATGGATAGGAGGGTGGTTGACGGAGAGATATCAGAGAGTGGTTTACTCGGGAGTAGAGTTCACAAGACGGCCTGTGACTAGTGGTGTGCCACAAGGATCTGTTCTTGGACAACTGCTGTTTAATTTGTTCATAAATGATATAGGAAATGATCTGAGAGGAACAGTACATTTGTTTGCGGATGATGCGAAGTTGGGTAGGGCAATAGTGAATGCAGATGACGTCAAAATTTTGCAGGATGATTTGGATAGATTGGAGGTCTGGGTTAAGGAGAATGGATGTCAGTTTAATGTGGCAAAATGTAAGGTTATGCATTTTGGGATGAAAAGATTGGCGGCATTGGTGGAACCCTGCTCCAGGAAATGGATGAGGCACGAGATTTAGGAGTGTTGGTGGATAAGGAATTGAAATTTAGGGGACAAATTGCAAAAGTGACCAAAATAGCTCATCAAATCACTTGGTTGCTGAAGAATACGTTGACAAGCAGAGACAAGCAGGTTATTGTTCCTCTCTATCGAGCCTTGATAAGACCCCATCTAGACTACTGTGCTCAGATTTGGTCACCTAGGTTTCTTCTTGATGGGGAGGAGGTGGAGAGGATCCAGAGGCGAGTGACCAAGATGATAGCAGGTCTGTGGAATGAACCGTATGAGAACAGGTTGAGGATTTGTGGGTTGCAAAAATTGGTTGATAGGCGGAGGAGGGGAGATATGATTGAGACATTCAAATTACTGAAGGGTTTCTATAAAATTAATTCAGAAGATAGTTTTGAGAATAGGGCTGGTTGTGGGAGGACTAGGGGGACACCCCTTGGAAACTGGGCAAAAGTGTGGTTAGTAAAGGTGTTAGAGCTGGGTTCTTTACTTTTAGAGTAGTGAATGAGTGGAATGCGCTCCCTGAGTCTGCAGTGGATGCTGTGACAGTGAATGAGTTTAAGGCGAGGTATGATAGATACTGTATGAATGTCAGATAGTTGTGATGAATATGATTTGGAGCCTCCCTCGATGAGTCTAATGACTCCCTGTAGTTGCCCGTAATAATAGTAATAATAATAATAATAATAATGCAATGCTTCCTGCTTTGTGGTGTTTCTACAGAAATGACACCACTGTCTATCATAAATTAATCTGATATAATAATGTTCCAATATTTAATGCATACATCCATACACTTTATAGTTACTGCACAAGAAATGCATTATTATTAGTATTAGTATTATTATTTCGAGGGCGCTGTGTAGGCATACGAATGGGCCCACGGTAATATCGCTGCTCCCGTTTTTTATAGTTTTAAAATGGTTCCAACGCCTGTTTTTAATTTCAAAGTGTTCCCAAGTAACTCTACTTGTCACACCGAAGACAATGATATAAAATTCATCGAAATCGGCTAAGAAGAAACCAAATTTTGAAGTGTTGAAAAGTGAACAGAGAGAACCGAGGTCAACAACGAGCGAAGAACAAAGGACGTCGCCATCTTTACAATCACGCCACTGCTCAAGGGAAGAAAGGTGAGTCATGAAGGGTATCAAATGCCTGGAGGATTTATCGTCCGACTGAAATAACATGACCTGTACGAAATGCAGTAGGATTCTATACTTAAAATGTGCCAGCTTTTCAGAAACAACCTGGCAACGTAAATCCAATGCAACACGCGAGGAATCGAAGTCCTTACTCTGCCAGGAAGAACAAAGTAACGCACCAAAGGCCACCTACAATTTGGTGGCTGCCTTAGGTGCGATTGAGTCCTATAATTTCAACTCTTTAAATACATTAATAGAAAACCGTCTTGCACAAGGTCTACTAAGCCAGCTTAGTAGACCTTGTGCAAGAACTCTTTGACAAACAGAACGAACAAATAACAAAAAATCTAGCGAATATGAAGATTCGGTCAAACATAATTTAGCAGTGATAGAAGTGTTGCAAACGTTAAAAGACATTAAAATCAGCATTAACGCACTAACTGATAGGCAACACAGTTTGATGAAAGAGACATCCGAACTCCGTCAAGAACTTCATTCTCTAAAACTAAAATACGAACGTTAAATCAGCAACAACATAAAGAAGATCTTGTCATTAACAGTCTTCCTGAAACTGCACACCTACAGAAAACGTCAGAGAGGTAGTTTTAAAATTAGGCCATCCAATTGATATCCCCCTAGAGCTTAACGACATTCAGACTGAAAATCGGATTCTTAGGAAGAGCAAAAAAGAAGGCTTGCCATGACCTGCACCAGTCATAGTTCATCTTACAAGCAAGTCCACAAGAGACAATCTCATAAAAGCCAGCAGACAGAAAAAAACAGTAACTGGAAATATTCGTGAATATTCCTATCTGAATATTTAACACCATTCAACCAGAATCTGTTTTACCAAGAAAGAAAAGCAAAAATAGAAAAAATTACCAATTTTTGTGGATCAAAGATGCTAAGATATTCTTGAGGAAGTCACAAACTTCAACGCTGATACAAATTAAAACCTGCTATAGATATAGAAAGGCTGCCACACTGAAAAAAAAGTCTCCTAATTAGTTCAAAAAGAAGATCACTATAAAAATAAATGTGAACCATCAAGACAGATGTCAGCTATTCATCAAGACAAGACTGAAACTATCACAGCAACAAATTAACAACAGCTCACTCAGAATGACATAAAGGAAACCTGGCACCTAATTAATGAAATGCTGGACAATATACACAGAACCACTGCCTCAGAAACAATAAAACACAGCTTTGCCTGCGACCCCAAATCCCTCAAACAGTTGGCAAACAACTTTAATCAGCATTTCGTGAACTCTGTCCAAAAGCTACAAGAAACAACTTTTCCTCACAAAAACGAACATTCTCCACTAGGTCCGAGAGCAATCCAGTCGATGTAGTTTCCCACAGTAACAAAAGAAGAACTATCACTGGCAATTCAACAAATTAATCCTAACAAAGGACCGGGGATAGACGGAATCAGACCAAAAGACATCAAGAAACATTCAACCGACCTACTTCCAGTTATACAAAAACTGTTAAATAAAATCTTCGAAACGGGACACATACCTGAAACACCGAAGCCAGCATTAATTACACCCATACACAAACAGCGAAAAAGAAACATTATAAGTAATTACAGACCCATTGCCATGCTGCCTGTAATCAACCAAATCATTGAGCGCATCGTGCATCAGAAAATCTCCACATACGTTGAAAATTTTCAAATCATACCCAAAACACAGTATGGCTTTCAAAAAAATAAAGGAACAGCAACACTCCTGGAATATTTCATAGATCTAATAAATGCTGCATTGGATAAAAACAGAATAACATTAGTGGTATTCATTGACCTAACAAAAGCATTTGACAAACTAACACAAAAACCTTGTTAACGAAACTTACCCATATCGGAATTGGAGGTCGTCTACTCCAGTGGTTTAAAGCATACACGAAAAACAGAAAGCACATCACACGTATAGGATCAGCATACAGCAAAGAGGTACATGTAACCTGTGGAGTACTGCAAGGAGCTGTCCTATCTCCCATTCTATTTACCATATACACACACGACATAAGCCAATTCCCCCTAAAAAGTAAAATCTTCCAGTACGCAGACGACACGGCCATAGTATCCATTCACAACAATGCAAATATGGCTTACAAAAATATGCAACACGACATCAATCAAATCACTAACTGGTTAACCGAAAATGGCATATATATAAACCCAGGAAAAACAAAGCTCATGGTATTCAAAAACCCCCAAACGCTGCCCATAGAAACTAAATATCTCACTATCCAACACAGATCCTCCTATACACAAAGCGCAGAACCTAAAATCATAACCAACCCACAGGTGAAAACAACATGCTATCTCGGACTTCACTTCAATGCTGATCAAAGTTGGAATAGCCATACAAATTACCTACATACCAAGCTTAGGATAATAGCAAGCAAACTATACAGATTAAAAGACATTGCCCCAACCCACATAAAAATACTAATCTATAAAGCATTATGTGAAAACGTTCTAAGATATGCAATCACATCATACGCATTCTGCGCAGACTACAGACTTAACAGGCTACAATGGTTGCAAGATAAAATGGTAAAACTGATATTCTGGGAACAACCCACTCTTATGCAGGAAGCACGGACAAAACACAAAATATTTAAAGTGAAACACTTATGCCACTACACAGTCATGTTAAAACATTACTACAGCCCAACCTATAGAGTAACCAGAACAAGATATCAAATAACAAGACCACAGTCAACAAACTACATAACATATAAATACAACAATCACAACGGCAAAGCCACCCGAAACTTCTATGTACCTGACATGATAAACAAACTGCCGTTCGACAACAGAAACCTACGAACATACAGAGAGCTGAAACAGGCACTATATAAATATTATAACGAGAAAATTAGAGAAATTCCTGTTTCTCTCCCCCCCACACACAAACCTATGACAAAGCCCCTCTCAAAAAACCATCACTACAAGAACACAAAGAAACAAACATGCCATGTCTAAATCCAACCCTATCTGCACAAAAAAAAAGTTAAACTGTAATAGCAGTTGAAGTCTTCCAAGCATGTACCAATAAACAGTATAATCAACACCTGGCTTGTGACCAGTATAGGAACATAACCAAGAAACCACCACCATCTATCATCTATTATCTTCCTCAGATAAGCTCTGCTAAGTTTCGAGGGAAGAAAATTATTAACTTACAAGTATCAGTTATCCACAATTGTAATTTGTTATAAATATTATATATATATATAATTATAACAGCATCTATGTATGCAATTTATCTGACACATAAAAATAAATAAATAAATAAATTATTATTATTATTATTATTATGTATATTCTATATACAAAAATTCTGCATAATCTTTATTGTGAATATTAGAAGAACATGTGTTGTAAATACATAATACAGAGGCAAAAAGTACTTTTAAAAAATTTTCATTGAAATCCAATGTAGAAAATGTAGCACTTTGTACTGCATTTTGTAAAACTATAAGTTGCAATGTCACTCAAGATGTTTATTGTACCTGTAAATATTTTAACAGATCAATAAAAAATTATTATTATTATTATTATTATTATTATTCAAAACTTCCATGCAATCTTCAATGTGAATATTAGAAGAACATGTGTTGTAAATATAGATGCAAAAATGTATTATTATCAAAATGTTAATTGAAATGAAACGTAGAAAATGAATCACATATGCACACTCAGTGCTGTATTTTGTAAAAATTACAAGCTGGAATGTCACTCAAAATGATTATTGTAATTGCGTAAATATTTCAGAAATCAATAAAAAATTATTATTATAAAAAAAAAATATATATATATATATATATATATATATAAAATATTATTATTATATAGATGACGTGGTGATTTGAGCACATTCAGAAGAAGCAATACAAAAATTGGACAAATGGAATCGTCCAATTTTTGGACGATTCCATTGGACAAATATTATATAATATATAATAATAATAATAATAATATATTATTATTATTATTATTATTATTATTATTATTATTATTATTATTATTATTATTATTATTATTATTATTATTATTATTATTATTATTATTATTATTGTGCGCTGTGTAGGCATATACGAACGGTTGTATGGTTGTATCGCTGGTACCGTTTTTTATAGTTTTGATGTAGTTCTAACTCCTGTTTTTAATTTAAAAGTGTCATAAAGTAACTCTACTTGTCACACTGAAGAGGGTGATATGTAATTCATCGAAATCGGCCAAGTGGAATCCCAAATCTGAGTGTGCTAAAAATTGAAACATACACAGCAGTTGCTAACGAGTATAGAACAAAGGACGTCGCCATATTTACAGCTGTCCAAAGGAAGAAAGGAGAGTCATGAAGTGCAACAAGTGTCAGAAGGAATTACCATCCGACGGATGTTATATAACCTGCAGGAAATACCATAGGAATCTTCACTTTACATATTCCAGACTTTCAGAAACAACATGGCAATGCAAATCCAATGCCAAACGAGAAGAATGGAAGTGCCTAAACTGTAAAGAGAACAAAGAAAAGCCACCACCCACGATGCAACTAATTATGCCGGAGGCAGAATCGGACGATGAACTGAACAGACAACAAAATACCGGTGAGTCTTATAATTTCAGTTCCATAAATTTCTTACTAGAAAAAGGTTTAGAAAATATAAAAGCCAGCTTGGTAGATCTTGTCCAAGAACTATTTGATAAACAGAATAAACAAATAACAAAAAAAATTAACGAATATGAAGAGTTTGTTAAATTTAATAATTCAAAAGTCAAAGAAGTCTAACAAACGGTAAAAGATATTAAAACCATCATTAACACATTAACTTAAAGGCAGCACAAATTGATAAAAGACACATTGGACTCCGTCAAGACATTAATTTCCTGAAACAGCAATACGAAGTTTTAAACCAACAACAACATAAAGAAGATCTTGTCATAAACGGTCTTCCAGAAACTGAATCCACAGAAAATCTCAGAGACGTAGTTTTAAAGTTAGCCATGCAATTAACATTCCCTAGAGCATAATGATATTCAGACCATAAATCGGTTTCCCACGTAGAACAAAAAACAAGGCTTGCCACTACCTGCACCAGTCATAGTTCTTCTCACAAGCAAGGCTACAAGAGACAATCTCATAAAAGCCACCAGACTGAAAAAACCAGTAGTCAAGGATTTAAATGCATCGCAAGACAATAAGCCAATCTTTCTACTGAGTATTTAACACCTTTCAGTCAGAATCTTTTGAACCAAACAAGAAAAGAAAAAACAGAAAAAAGTATCAATTTTTATGGATCAAAGACGGTAAAATATTCTTGAGAAAGTCACAGACTTCAAAGTCTATACAAAAAAAAAAGCTCGGAAGATATAGACAGGTTGCCAGAGTGAAACAAAAGACTCCAACTTAGTTCAATAAGAAGATCTCAACACAACAAAAATTAATGTGAACCATCAGATAGATGTAATTACACCAGCATACATCAGTAACTGTACTTTCGAATCGCTTGATGCATGGAAACAACACACAGTATACGCCAGAGGTCTCTCAGTCTTGCATATTAACATCAGAAGCATCTGAAAACATTGGTTATTGTTACAGGCTTATCTGAGGAATTACACTGATAATATTGATATATTGATTCTTACAGAAGTATCCATAACTAATGACGAAGCGATTGCTTTCCAAATTCCAAGCTTCCAACAACATAGATTATGCCGCCAAACAAAAAGAGGGGGCGGAATATTAATATTTATCAAACAAAAATTAATAGCAAAAGAAACAGCCTATCAGTTTGAGCATGCTGAAACCCTTTGTCTCGAAATCACTAATACCACCAATAGACAGCATCTCATAATAATAAATGCTATTTACAGGCCCCCAAACCTAAACATGATAAAATTCTTGCAACAACTCAATTGCTGGCTTTCAAGCCAAGAAATATGTTCAACCGAATACCTAAGGATAATTGGCGACATAAACATAAATATTGCAAATGAAAACCAGAACAACACTGTACAATACCTAGACACGCTATCCATGTATAATCTAATACCAACAATAACATCATGTACTAGAGAAGAAATATTCGGAAATACTATCACTGCCTCCTGTCTAGATCATATAAACGTCCGAGCACCACCAAACAGTTATACTGCATCAGTCATAAAGTGCAAAGTAGCAGACCATTACTTCACCGCTCTAAACCTGCACACCAAGACAATATCCATGCAATGTCCCACAGAAGAAAAGCGACAGAAAACAATAATAGACGAAGAAATAGTGAACCACGAAATAAGAAAAACAGACTGGGAACGCCTGGCATCAGATTCAGCAGATATCTTATACAACAACATTAAACTCACACTGGAGGGAAATATAATACAAAGAAAGTCAGAATTCGTTCAAAAACAACACAAAATCCTTGGATAACACAAAACTTATTCCTAGAAATACACAGAAAGGACGCTTTATGGAAAGAATTAAAGCGATATCCAAATAACACAGCTTTAAAAACTGAATATAAGATAACAAGGAATCGCCTTTCAACACAAATCAGAAATGAAAAAAGAAGCTACTACAGAGATAAAAACCTCTGCAGAATACAACATGAAACAAACTTGGCATCTCATCAATGAGATGCTAGATTTTGTTCCCAACACCACTGCCTCCGAAACCATGAAACACAGCTTCATGAAAGACGCAAAACCTATCCAACAACTAGCAAATGATTTTAACAAATACTTTGCAGACTCCATTCAAGAACTGCACAGAAATATTCCCCCAGTCACAAAACGAGACCCTCCACTTGGACCACAATCAAAACAGACATTTAGGTTCCGAACCATAAAAGAAGCAGAACTTCTCTCTGCAATACATCAAATCAAACCAAACAAACGCCCAGGAATTGATGGTATCAGACCTAAAGATATAAAGCAACATGAAACTAGTTTAAGTCCTATCCTACTAAAATTAATAAATAAAATATTTAAAACAGGACAGATACCAAGTATGCTCAAGACCGCCATAATCACACCTATATACAAACATGGAAAAAGAAATTTAATCAGCAAATGCAGACCCATAGCAACATTACCAATTATCAATCAAATTATGGAGCGGATCATACTGAAGAAACTCACAGCATACACTGAGATCTTTCATATTATCCCCAAAACACAATATGGCTTTCAGTAAAATTAGGGAACATCTCTCTTGGAAGACTTTACAGACGTAATTAATACCGCCTTAGACAAAAACAAAATTGCCATGATAGTCTTTATTAATCTAACTAAAGCATTCGATACACTTACCCATCAAACCTTGTTAGAAAAGTTGAGGCATGTTGGAATAGACGGGCCTCTTCACAGGTGGTTTACAAACTACCTTCAAAATAGAAAGCATATCACACGTATCTGGTCAAACCGAAGCAGAGAGCTACCAGTAACCTGTGGAATACTATAGGGAGCTGTACTCTCCCCAACTCTATTCAACATTTACACGCACGATATTAATCAGCTACCACTCAAAGGTAAGATATTCCAATACGCAGACGATACAGCAATAATATCCATCCACAATAACGCAAGCATAGCCAAAACAAATATGCAACATTACATAAAGCTGATCACAGACTGGCTCACGAAAAACTCCATACACCTAAACTCAGAAAAGACAAAATTGATGATATTCAGAAATCCACTGACTCGACCAGTTGATAACAAATATATAACCATCCAACATCCAACATATAATGAATAATATATATATGTATAAAAGTTAAGTTAAGCAATACCATTTTTACATATAAACAAATTTACAGTCAAATGTGTTTGTAGAAATTAATTCTTTATAAAAAATTAAAAACATCATGCAATCTGCCTGAGTCTGCTAGCATTTCCCCGAGTTATATGGCTTGGTTAGATAGGTGAAAATTTCATTCCCCTCTCTTGTGAAGTGTTGACACTCCACCAGAATATGACAAATAGTGAGATGTGTATTGCATTTTTCACATATGGGAGGGTCATCAGCCCTCAGTAAATAAGAATGCGTAAAGTGACTGTGACCTATGTGGAGCCTAGCCAGAACAACTTCCTCCCTTCTCTTTGTACGCTGACTTGAATGGCAGTGCTTAATTTCAGGTTTAATTTCATATAATTTGTTTGTCGATGCTGCCTTCCATGATGACTACCACTGAGCAATTAGCTTTGATCTTATAAGCTGTCTGTAGTCTGCATATGGTAGTGTCAAGCAGTATGTAGAGAAGATATGAATTGATTTAGCAGCTGCAGCTGCAGCTGCAGTTTCATTCTCCTTAATTCCGATGTGGCTGGGAATCCAGCAGAACTGAACATCAAAATTAAGGATTGCCATTTTGTGAAACAAGTATAGCATCTCTTAAAGTACTAGATGTGGATTATACATAGGAGAGGAGATAGCCTGTAATGAGCTCAATGAGTCGGTGTAAATTATACACTTTTGGTAGCGCTTTTCTTTTATATGAACAAGTGCAAGCTGAATGGCATGTAACTCTGCTGTATAATTACTGCAGTCTGGTGGGATCTGATTTGAGATAATAATGTCAGGAAACACAGCAGCACAGCCAACAAATCACAACAAAAACATCAAAGTATTAGTTCTTGAACCATCAGTGTGGATGAGCAAGAAATCAAAGTGTGCTTCTCTGTGTGCATTAAACAATCGCAAGTAGATGGATGATGGAGTATAAGATTTCTATAGCTGACAAAGTGAGAGCTTGCAGGATAGTATGCAAACCTGTCATTGAGGGATGCTCTTATGTTTAGTGTAGGTAATGTTGTCAACATTTATACCAACAGCTTGCACAGTCTCTTTAACACGCATACTAAAAGGATGTATAGCAGTTTGACATGTATGATATTGAGTACCAGAATTCAGAGAAAAGATACCAGTCCATGTAGGATGATCTTGGAGAGATTTTATTTTTAGGATATAATT
This sequence comes from Typopeltis vanoorti, assembly GCF_054136105.1. Classification (NCBI taxonomy): domain Eukaryota; kingdom Metazoa; phylum Arthropoda; class Arachnida; order Uropygi; family Thelyphonidae; genus Typopeltis; species Typopeltis vanoorti. The sequence continues at coordinate 6,132,891 of NC_143559.1, forward strand.
AAGAGAACTTTTTCCTTCGAAGCGATAGAGCCGGTTCATTTGCTTCAACATAAAGACTTTGAGTGGATGATGTGCGAAAGGTACCAGTAGCTATCAGTATACCCTGGTGATGGATGTAATCTAACCATTGCAGGTTACTCTCTCTTGCAGAACCATAGACTTGGGACCCATAATCCAGCTTTGAACGTATAAGTGCAAGATAAAGATGGAGCAATGAAGCTCGATCAGCACCCCACTCAGTAGAAGATAAAGTACGAAGGAGGTTCAAAGTTCTCTTGCAATTTTCACTTAGTTGAGGAATGTGTGCTATAAATGTAAGTTTTCTCTCAAAGATGAGTCCCAAGAACTTGACTTCTGTAACTACTGGAATAATAGTGCCTCCCATTCTTAATTCAGGATCTGGGTGATGAGTGCGATTTCGACAGAAGTGTACACAGACACTTTTTTTCTGTTGAAAACTTAAACCCATTATTAAGAGCCCACAGAGAGACATGATCAATTGATTGCTGAAGTTATCTTTCAATTACCCTCAAGTTACGTGAGTGACAGTAAATTGTGAAGTCATCAATATATAGAGCATTGTCTACAGTGGGAGGAAGCTGTTCAATGATTGAGTTAATTTTAATAACAAAAAGTGTCACACTTAAGACAGAGCCTTGGGGAACACCCTGTTCTTGATGATATGGTGGAGATAGCGTCCTTCCCACTCTTCCCACACTTGGAAAGTTCGCCTGGAACAGAAAGTTTTTAATAAATACAAGGAGGTGTCCTTTGAGACCAAGGTTATAGAGGTCTTTTAATATGACATATCTCCAGGCTATGTCATAAACGTTTTCCATGTCAAAGAAAACTGAAACAAGATGTTCTTGCTTCAGAAATGCATCTCTTATACAAGTTTCTAAATGAACCAAATGGTCTAAATTTGAACGATGTCTACGGAAACCAGATTGTGTTTCCGTAGACATCGTTGCTTTCTAAATACCAGAGAAGTCTGGCATTGACCATTTCCTCTAGTATCTTACAAAGACAGCTGATCAGAGCAATGGGTCGATAATTATTATTATTTACTTGTGTTGGAACTTTTCCGGGTTTTGGGATAGCAATGACAATTGACTTATGCCAAGAATTTGGAAACTCTTCCTTCTGCAAGTATTCTATTGTATAGTAAGAGAAGGAGATCCATAGAAGTTGATGGTAGATGCTTTATTATTTCATAATAGATGTCATCAAGCCCTACTGCATTAGGGTGAGATAGTAGGAGAGCACTTTTTAGTTCCTCCGTAACAAATCGCCGATTGTATGGCTGAAGAATGTTGGAAGAATGTTGGCTTTGTTTCTCTTGCTGCTCTTTCAGTGTTAAAAATTCAGAAAAATATGAAGCTGCTGCTGCTGAGATTCTAGCAAATGTTTCTCCCAAAGTGTCTGCAATAGCTTTGGGATTCAGCAATAACGCTTCCATTATGGGCTAAGGTAGACAGACAATGTGTACTATAGCCGCCTTTCATTTTCCGGATTTTATCCCATACAATTTTTGGACTGGTAATTTGATTAATTGATGTAGTAAATTGGATCCATGATTGTTTTTGACTCTGAAGTCTTACATAACTTGCTTTGGCTCGAGCACGCTTGAAAGCTATTAAGTTTGATGTGGTGGGGTATCTACGAAATATATCACATGCTCTGTCTTGATTGTTTTTGGCTGTCTGACATTCTGAGTTCCACCAAGGCTTTGGATAGAATGGAAACCGAGATGATGTTTTCGGGATGGAGCTGCTGCTGCCTGGACAATGCACTCTGTCATATACTTTACCGCTTCATTGACAGGTGTTTGACTGATAGTATCAGCATTTAGGGTAGCCAGATATAGCAATCTCAAGCAGCGACTGTATTCGGTGAATCGGCTGCAGACAGAGTCTGTACTGCAGACAGCGAACAGTAAAACCACTACAGTCGCTCAGGGTGTAACAATACAATACCTTGGAATTTGCTTCGATGCAGATATGAACTTAAACCACCTATAAAACTCCGTAAAAACCAATAAGTGGCAAACTCTACAGGTTAAAAGACATGGTTCCCACAGACCTAAAAACACTAATATACAAAGCATTATGCCAGAAAGTACTAAGATACGCTGTAACAACGTATGCTTTCTATGCACCATACAAACTAAATAGATAAATGTCGTTACAGTACAGAATGATAAAATTGATCTTTTGGGAACAAAGAGAAAATCACGACCTTATTTCAATGGCAGAACACAAAATACTGACAGCAAAACATTTATGTCACTATCCACTATTCAGGATACAGAATGCAGCTTTGCAAAAACATTTCTTTGATGCCAACTACAGGACAGTCAGAAATACATACCGTATAACAAGACCTCAGACAACTAATTATATTACATATAAATACAATAATCACTATAGAAGGCAAATGAAGCTTCTACAACCCAGCATTCAAAGGGTAATTTATGCTAAAAAATTACCCTTTGAATACAGGAACATTATAAAAATACAATAGTCTGAAAAGAGCCCTAAAGACATACAATGAACAAGAAACACACACACACACACACCTTACAAACTTAATGATACACAATATATTAGTTCAGGCTTTCCAGTTCAGCGACACGTCAAAAGACATTCCAAATTATCGTGCGTGCGTGCGTGCGTGTGTGTGTGTGTGTTTGCGTTTTCCTTTTAATAGTAACCCTCCCAGGAGATAATTTATTCCTACATGCTCCATAGCATACAATGCATATATTACATATAGCTTCCAGGTACTGATTAACATCTACATTTCCAATTTTGTATCAATATTCATATCACATTTATACTTTTACATCTATAAATACAAATTCCGACCTTTACATCAATATTTATATTTATATATATATACATATATTTACACTATATAATTCATATAATATCAGTAATTTATGTTACTTTACAACATCGGGTAGTTGATCTTATTGGCAAATTTAATTAGTTCTGAGTAATATTTTTCGATAAGTCTCTGGCCACCTGTCTCCGGAAGTGATGACATGTTGCATTAAGGGCATCTGGATGCAGTCCAGTAGCTGACAGTCATAAAGTATGTGGTCAACAGTCTGTTGAAGATGTGAGCTACAAATACATGCTGGTGATTTCAGGATATGTGTAAGTCTAGTTTTCCATGTCCCGTTAGTAGCGTGGTTAAACCTGGAGAAATGGCGTGTTTTTTCAGCCGAAGTCTGCTTCTGATGCCAGCAAAGAATTCTTTTGTTGTTGATCCGTTTTTGTGATGTTTTCCATTCTTCTTCCCACAAGTCTAGACTTCTTTCTTCTTCAAGTGTTTTTATAGCATATTTCGGGTACTTTTGGTAACTAATTTTTAGCCATTCATTTCTAGCCGCTTCTTTAGCCAACTGATCCGCTCTCTCGTTTCTTGCTCCCACAGTATGCGCGTTCACCCAGCAGAACTTGATTTCCCATCCTGATAGAGTGAGATTACAAATCAGCTTTCTTGTCTGCTCTATTTTGTGAATGTTTCAACCTACGGCTGTAGGTTGAGAAATGTAGTGGAAATCAGACCTATCAAACATCAGCCTACTTCCCAACAACCGGTGTATTCCTCAGATAAGCTTAATAAATAAGCTTTGAGAATGAAAGCTGAGAAATTATATCTCAACCAAGATGAATAAAAAAGAAAAGAATATATATATATATATATATATATATATATATATATATATATATATATATATATATATATTTCCATATATTACATTTAAGTGCAGTAGTTTCAACGCTTAAATATATTAAATGAAAATTATGAATATATATAACTCATTTCTTAATGTATAAATGCTGTAAAAAGCAAAATTATTGAAACGCAGAAACAATAAATTACCAACTATTATTAATACATTATACAGAAAAATATCTGTACGAATTTCATTGTTACAAAAAAAAAAAAGAAAGAAAAAAGAACTAAACCTGTTGTAAATATGTAATCACAATATGTAATCATAATTTTAATAATAAAAAATGATTGAATTAAAAAAATATTTAATCAATGCATGTATCAGATAAACTCAAATGTATGCAATGAATGCATCACATGTAAGTATCACATGTAATTTAAATATGTTCTCATAATTTTAATGAAAAAAATTATTATTGTATGTATGTATGTAATTTATCTCAGATATAATAAAAAATATTATATGCATGTGTGTAATTTATCTAAGACATAATAAAAAAAAGTATTACCTACCACAAAATTTAAAACACATATAAAATTATAGATCATTAAAAAGCGAACTGTAGAAGCTATATCAACACAATTAATATGGTACTCACAGCTATTTTTCACTTCGCAAACCATCAGCATCCAACGCAACGCCTGCTTTCCATCCATAAAAAATACCACACATAAACGGTGTATATTAACACCGTTTCATAACGTTTTCATAACCACTCGCTTCATAAAGGCTAACCATAGCTTCGAAGTAGGTGGGATTAGCACGGCTTAATCAAATAATACTCATTAGCCAATCACTACAATGAACTCGAAAGTCACAATAGCTTAACCGGTAATAATAATAATTTTTTTAAAACTTTATTTTGTTTGCATACAATATAATAATACATTATAAATTAGAGAAATTACAAAATTTAAAGATTATAAAAATTACATTGATTTCTGAAATCTTTTTTACACAATTACAATAATCGTCTTGTATGGGATTCATTTTCTACATTGCATTTCATTTTTTTTTGTCCACGTGGTTAGCCTAGTGCTTCGCAACCATATGCCTGGGGAAGGAGTGTCCTGGGTTCGATTCCCGTCGCCAACGTGAGGAGCTTAAGGATATTCCTCAGCCATAGCCAAGTTAGCCAGTCTTGGGCATGGACAGCAGGGTTTTCCCTCAGCTTATCTGGGGTTTTTCATCCTACAAGCAGGTAAACCGGCCCTGTGAACACACACGGATCTACAGCCATAAATACTTAACCCTCCCATAAGGGGACTCAACTCGCCCCAATAGGAATGGGGGAGAAAATGGAGGAAACTCCATGTGAATAAATAATTTTTTAATAACAATAATAATTTATTGATTGCTAAAATATTTCCACATACAATAATTATACATCTTGAGTGACATTGCAACTTATAATTTTACAGAATTCAGCACTAAGTGCTGCATTTTCTACATCGGATTTCAATTATTTTTTTAATTTTTTAAATTTTATATATATATATATATATATATGTTGGGCCCATGTAGGAGAGGTTGGCTGGTCAACCTATAGTACGTTAGTATAGTACGTATATGGGTGCTAATTAGCCATTGTTAAAAATATGTCAGTTGTATTAAATCTTTGTTGTATGAGCCATGGTAAAATTTTATTACAATTATTTTATTCTTTGTTCAAAACTTATCTTAACTTTAATTTAACTTTACTTCAACCTTAACAGGCATGACTCAGTCTTCTTAATACTTTTTGATTTTTTAATTTAATTTAATATAATAATTTTTAATAATACTTTTCTGCCTCTATATTATGTATTTATAACACATGTGCTTCTAATATTAACAATGAAGATTATACAGAATTTAAAAAAAAATCAGCTAACTCCTTTTTATTCCCGTATATTGGGAGTATGCGAGGCCGTTTAGCCCTATCTAACTTTTGGAGACTGAGTTCGCAGTTCAATCTCCACTGGCAGCCAATCAGAGATAGCTCGCCCAAGGCTATCACTAATTAAGTGGCACACAGTGAGGAGAGAGAGAGAGAGAGACGGCTCATCAGTTGCTGCCATTTCGTTGTCCCTAACCCTTACACAATATATTTAATGTCTGAAATAATGTAGGTTGTACGGTCGAGTTTCTTGAGTTTACGGGACGAAAAACCCGAGTTTCCGGGAGAAAAAACCCGCTTGCCCATGCCAGAGATCGACTAACTCGGGAACCGGTCGAAAAAAAGGCTTAGAAAAATTTCCTCTAGTCGACAACTAGATTCGAAACAAAGTCTTCCTTCGTGCGGTCAAGAGCTGTGGTGTGCAAACGCCACATCCACTGTGCTACACAGGCTCTTACAAAATGTTTTGTATAACATTTTTTTTTTTTTTGATAAGATAATATTTTCTATTGATTTGCTAAAATATTTACACATACAATAAACATCTTGAGTGACATTGCAACTTATAATTTTACAGAATTCAGCACAAAGTGCTACATTTTCTACATTGGATTTCAGTTAAATTTTTTTAATAATACTTTTTTTGCCTTTATATTATGTATTTACAACACATGTTCTTCTAATATTAACAATGAAGATTATACAGAATTTTTGAACATAAAATATACATATTTTTTTATTTCTCAGATAGATTACATACATTATATGAAGACAATTATGCATAACAAATACTTTCTCGTACATAAAGTTTTTTTAAAATAATAATAATAACAATAACTGTTTACAACATATATTATTATAATATTCATAATGATGATTATTACAGATGTTTCTTTGCAGTTTTACACTCTATATACAATATCAATGGATATAATCACTCTATATTGCATACTTTTGTTACAGTTATTACATACATTACATACATTTCATTACATATGATACATTACTTACATTTGTTTACATATGATACTTACATTACATACATTGGTTTACATGTGATATTTACATTACATACATTTGTTTACATACAATACATACATTAAATACTCTGTTTTCCATGTGATATGTACATTACATGCACTTGGTTATATATGATACATCTTGGATGAGAACTAATTTCTCTAAAGAAGAGAAGCTTTCATCCTCGAAGCTTATGTAACCATATCTGAGGATGACACCAGTTGGTTTTTATTTATTGCTTTTTTTTTTTTTTTTTTTTTGCTGTGTTGGGAAGGTATGAAATCTATGATTGAGAAATTCGTGCGCACGCACGCACGCACGCACGCACACACACACACACACACACACACACACACACACACACACACACACACACACACACACACACACACACACACACACACACACACACACACACACACACACACACACACACACAATAACTTGGAATGTATTGATGCATCGCTGAACCGGAAGCCTGAACGAATTTATTGTGTTTCATTAAGTTTGTATGGTATTTTGGGTGCGTGTTTCTTGTTCATAGTATGTCCTTAGAGCTCTTTTCAGGCTATTGTAGTTTGTAAGGTTTCTGTATTCAAAAGGTAATTTGTTTATCATGTCTGGGATGTAGAAGTTTCGCGTGGACTTTCCGTAGTGATTATTGTATTTCTATGTGATATAATTAGTAGTCTGAGGTCTTGTTATACGGTATGTATTTCTAACTGTCCTGTAGTTGGCATCGAAATAATGTTTTAGCAAGGCTGCATAGTGACAAAATGTTTTGCTGTCAGTATTTTGTGTTCTGCCATTGCAATGTTTATAAGGTCATGATTTTCTCTTTGTTCCCAAAAGATCAGTTTTGTCATTTTGTACTGTAGCGACATTAATCTATTTAATTTGTAGGGTGCACAGAAAGCATACTTTGGTATAGCGTATCTTAGTATATTTTGGCATAGTGCTTTGAATATTAGTGTTTTTAGGCGTATGGGAACTATGTCTTTTAATCTGTAGAGTTTGCCACTTATTGTTCGGAGTTTGTCGTGTAGATGTTTTATATGGCTATTCCAGTTCATATCTGCATCGAGGTAAATTCCAAGGTATCGTATTGTTTCAACCTGAGTGATTGTAGTGGCCTTGCTGTTCTGTATGTTTTTTGTGTTGGAAAGTGGATGTTGAATGGTTATATATTTGTTATCAACTGGTCAAGTCAGTGGATTTCTGAATATCATTAATTTTTCTGAGTTTAGGTGTATGGAGTTTTACGTGAGCCAGTCTATGATCAGATTTATATCATGTTGCATATTTGTTTGGGCTATGCTTGCGTTATTATGGATGGATATTATTGCTGTATCGTCTGCGTACTGGAATATCTTACCTTTGAGTGGTAACTGATTAATATCGTGCTTGTAAATGTTGAATAGAGTTGGGGAGAGTACAGCTCCCTGTGGCACTCCACAGGTTACTGGTAGCTCTCTGCTTCGGTTTGATCCGATACGTGTGATATGCTTTCTATTTTGGAGGTAGTTTGTAAACCACCTGTGAAGAGGCCCGTCTATTCCAACATACCTCAGCTTTTCTAACAAGGTTTGATGTGTAAGTGTATCGAATGCTTTGGTTAGATCTATAAAGACTACCAGGCTATTTTGTTTTTGTCTAAGGCGGTATTAATTACGTCTGTAAAGTCTTCCAAGAGAGATGTTGTTCCCTTATTTTTCTGAAAACCGTATTGTGTTTTGGGGATAATATGAAAGGTCTCTGTGTATGCTGTGAGTTTCTTCAGTATGATCCTCTCCATAATTTGATTGATAATTGGTAATGTTGCTATGGGTCTGTAATAATAAATAATAATAATAATAATGATAATAATAATAATAATAATATTATTATTATTATTTTTTTTAATGTCTCAGATAAATTGCATACATAAATGTGGTAATAATTATATATATATATATATGATATTTATAACGCATTACAATTGTGAATAACATTTACTTGCAAATTAATAATTTGCTTCCTCGAAGCTTAGCAGAGCTTATCTGAGGAAGATAATAGATGATAGATAGTGATGGTTTCTTAGTTATGTTCCTATACTGGTCACAAGCCAGGTTTTGATTTTACTGTTTGTTGGTATGTGCTTGGAAGACTTCGACTGCTATTACAGTTTAACTTTTTTTTCTTTTTTTTTCTGACATGGTTTGTTTGTTTCTTTGTGTTCTTGTAGTAATGGGTTTTGAGAGGGGGGTTTGTCATAGCGTGTGTGTGTGGGGGGGGGGGGGCGTGCGCGTGCGTGCGTGCGTGGGTGGGTGCGTCCGTGCGTACATGTGTTGGGGAGGGGGAGATACAAACAGGAATTGCTCTAATTTTCATTCTCGCTATAATATTTATATAGCGCCTGTTTCAGCTCTCTGTATGTTCCTAGGTTTCTGTTGTCGAACGGCAGTTTGTTTATCATGTCAGGTACGCAGAAGTTTCGGGTGGCTTTGCCGTGCTGATTGTTGTACTTATATGTTATGTAGTTTGTTGACTGTGGTCTTGTTATTTGATATCTTGTTCTGGTTACTCTATAGGTTGGGCTGTAGTAATGTTTTAACATGACTGCGTAGTGGCATAAGTGTTTCACCTTAAATATTTTGTGTTTTGTCCATGATTCCTGCATAAGTGTGGGTTGTTCACAGAATATCAGTTTTACCATTTTATCTTGCAACCAATGTAGCCTGTTAAGCCTGTTGTGAATGTAGTCTGCACAGAATGCGTATGATATGATTGCATATCTTAAAATGTTTTCACATAATGCTTTATAGGTTAGTATTTTTATGTGGGTTGGGGCAATGTCTTTTAATATGTATAGTTTGCTTGCTATTATACTAAGCTTGGTATGTAGGTAGTTTGTATGGCTATTCCAACTTTAATCAGCATCGAAGTGAAGTCCGAGATAGCGTGTTGTTTTCACCTTGGGTTGGTTATGATTTTAGGTTTTGTGCTTTGTGTATAGGAGGATGAATGCTGGATAGTGAGATATTTAGTTTCTATGGGCAGGGTTTGGGAGTTTTTGAATACCATTTGCTTTGTTTTTCCAGGTTTTATATATATGCCGTTTTCGGTTAACCAGTGAGTGATGATGATTGCTGTCGTGTTGCATATTTGTGTAAGCGATATTTGCATTGTTGTGCATGGATACTATGGCCGTGTCGTGTGCGTACTTTTACCTTTTAGGGGAAGGTGGATTATGTCGTGTGTGTATATATGTTAAATAGTTATTATGTTAAATAATAATAATAAAATTTTTATTTTTATTATTTTTTTTATATTTTTATTTCTCAGATAAATTACATACATTGTATGAACACAATTATGCATAACAAATATTTTCTCGTACATAAAGTTTTTTTAAATAATAATAATAACAATAACTGTTTACAACGTATATTATTATAATATTCATAATGATAATTATTACAGATTTTTTAAAATTATTAATTAACATTTTTTTAACATTTTATTATTATTTTTTATTTATTTATTTATTTTTTATTTTTAAAGTTTGAGAAAGAATGATTATACATACAAATTTCTGCATTTGCTTATAAGGATTAATTATAGATGAGTGAAGCAAGTTAATCCCACCTACTTCGAAGCTTGGGTTAGCTTTTATGAAGAGAGTGGGATTTAGCCTTCACTGTTTGTGTTGTTGCTACTGTTTATGTATGGGATGTAGGTATTGGATTCTAGTGATTTATGATGTGTATATTAGTGATAATGGTTTCTTAACTTTGTTGGTTTATTTTCCAGAGTTCGTTTTTTAATGTTCTGTAGTTATCTACGTGTTTTAACTTTCTTGGTAGGTTGTTATGTTGCGTGGGTATCTGATGTGATCTCACAAAAGAACCGTATGAGTTATTGGAGGGTGTGGGGATGTAAAGAGTTGTTGTAGGTCGTGTTATACGATATGTGCCTCTGTTATTTCGATAGACGATGTTGAAGTAATTCCTTGTTAATGTCATGTAGTGTTTCAGGTTTTTAATGCTCAAAATTCTGTGCATCGCCATGTGCTTGTCGGGTATTGGTTGTAGCGTGTAAGGTATCCAGATCACTGTTGACACGATTTTCCTGTGTAGTGTTTCTAATTTTGTTAGGTGGCTGCTTGATGGATTTGCATAGACTGTTAATCCGTATCTGTGTAGAGATTCGCAGATACCGTGATATAGAAGTTTTTTTTTTATGTTGGGTGGAATAATGTCTTTAACTTGGAAGAGTTTTGCTGCGATGATCCGGAGTTTGGTGTGTAGGTATTCTATATGTTTTGTCCATTTAAGGTGGGAATCTATATAGAGACCGAGGTATTTCGTGTGTTACAGGTTTGATTTCGGAACATTGGCAGGTATTTTTAATAATAATAATAATAATAATAATAATATATTAATAATAATAATCCATATACCACTACTTATCAGATAATCAGATTTATCCGATTGAACAAAGAGGGAATTTTCAAAAATCGAGAGGAACAAAAGACCAGATCCTTATTAATAAAATGATTCTCAGAAACTCAAAAAGACGAAAAACTAATTTAAACATGTTATGGATAGATTACAAGAAAGCATTTGATTCCCTCCCACACTCCTGGATCCTAAAATCACTAAACATATTTGGAATTAGCAAAAACATGTGTTTGGCTACTGCTATGAAATCATGGAAAACAACATTAATAGTGAATAATGAAAGATTTGGAGATATCAGCATTAAACGTGGAATTTTCCAATTTGATTCCTTGTCACCATTGCTCTTCAACATTTCTTTGATACCTTTGTCTATGATTCTGAAGAAAACAAAACTTGGATATGAAATTCCTAAATGTAATATTAAAATGTCCCATCTATTGTATATGGATGACTTGAAGCTATATGGAAAATTGGACCAGCAAATAGATTCTTTATTGAACATATGGTCAGCTGCAAGTGAGTCAGACTGTGGAAGAAGAAGAAATTGATTGAAGAAATTACATCGACAATAGCTCAGAGCCAATGCTTCAAGCAATTACACAAGAGGGCCTTCTAAAAGCAACAGGAAACAAATACAATTACAAAATGGAACAACAAAATATCCGATATGTGCGCTGGAAAAATAAACCCTTGCATGGCCAATTTCGTTCAGATACTGAGGACAATATTGACGTGAACAAGACGTGGCAATGGTTACAATCGGATACATTAAATAAGAAACAGAAGGATTTATTCTAGCAGCTCAAGAACAGGCATTACATACTAATGCAATCAAAGCAAAAATTTTGATCATCAATAACAACAGCAAATGCAGATTATGCAATCAGAAAGATGAGACTATAGAACACCTAATCACGCTTGCAGCAAAATAGCTCAAACTGACTATAAATGCCGCCATGATCAAGTGGCCAAAATAGTTCATTGGCATGTATGCAAAAAATATGGCTTTCCTACCGCTGATAACTGGTGGCAGCATAAAATAGAAACTGTACTGGAAAACGAAACAGCAAAAATTCTCTGGGACTTCAGAATACAAACTGATCGGCATTTGGAACACAATAAACCTGACATCACAATTATCGAACATTGACAGGTTTGGATTATTGATATTGCATTACCCAGTGATAACAACATCAACAAAGAACTGGAAATAATTACTAAATATCGAGATCTGGCAATCGAAGTTTCCCGACTGTGGCTTAAACACACCAAAGTCATCCCAATAGTTATCGGTGCACTTGGTGCAACTTCAAAGAAGCTGCCCAACTATTTATAGCCATTAAAAATCAATAAAGTGACCCCATGTGACCTACAAAAAACAGCATTACTTGGAACAGTCCATATTTTACAACGCTACTGACGGACTATTCTCTTGGATAGAATCTGAATTGTTCTGAATCACCATTCATATTTTTATTTATATGATATCTTGTTTTGACTGTGTATCAATTATGTGAATAAAATAATAATAATAATAATAATAATAATAATAATAATAATAATAATAATAATAATAATAATAATAATAATAATAATAATACTTTTTTATAAAACTGTAATAACATTTTATTTACCATCTTACAGCGTTTTTTACATATATAGAATAAAGCATACTATTATATTTTCTGGTCAGTACAAATGTAGAGTACAGTGATTTTTTTAAATATCAATGTACATATTTTTTTTCAATATCAATATCATAGTTTATTATTATACAGCCTATTTACATATACACATTTTTTTTAATATCAGTATCTTCATTATTCTTATACAGTGCGTTTAATATACACATTACTGACTATTTTGTTACATAATCTGCATTCTTTGATTATACGGATTACGTGTAGATGAGTGAGGCAAGTTAATCCCACCTACTTCGAAGCTTAGGTTAGCTTTTACGAAGAGAGTGGGATTAGCCTTCATTATTTATGTTGTTGTTACTGTTTATGTATGGGATGTAGTCATTGGATGCTGGTGATCTGTGAAGTTTTTTTTGTTTTTTTTTGGTGTTATTGGTATATTACCTTTGTTGGTATATTTTCCAGAGTTCGTGTTTTAATGTTCTGTAGTTATCTAGTTTTAAGTTTCTTGGTAGGTTGTTGAGCTGTGTGGATATCTGATGTGATCTCACAAAAGAACCGTATGAGTTGTTGAAGGGTGTAGGGATGTAGAGAGTTGTTGTAGGTCGTGTTATACGATATGTGTCACTGTTGTTTCGAGAGGTGATGTTGAAGTAATTCCTTGCTAATATTATGTAATGTTTCAGGTTTTTAATGCTCAGAATTCTGTGTATCGCCATGTGCTGGTCGGGTATTGGTTGTAGCGTGTAAGGTGTCCAAATCACTGTTGACACAATTTTCCTGTGTAATGTTTCTAATTTTGTTGGGGGAGGGGCGTTTGATGTGTTTGCATAAACTGTTATACCGTATCTGAGTAGGGATTCGCAGATACCGTGATATAGGAGTTTTTTTATGTTAGAATGTCTTTTACTTGGAAGAGTTTTGCTGTGATGATTAGGAGTTTGGTATGTAGATATTCTATATGTTTTGTCTATTTAAGATGACAATCTATGTAGAGACCAAAGTATTTTGCATGTGTTACAGGTTTGATTTTGGGACATTGGCAGGTATTTTTGTTGTTAATGCAGGGTATATGTGACAGTGTATCGATAGTGGTGTGGGGCGCCTGATTCTCAGGTGGTGTATTATTAACATCTGTATTTTGGTGGCGTTGATTACAATTGCATTTTAGTAGAAGTACGTTGTGATTTCATTTAGGTCTTGTTGTGCTTTGCAGAGAGCCGTGTTGATGTCTGTGTGGATTGCTAGTAGTGCGGTGTCATCTGCGTACTGAAATATTTGCTTTTTATGGTATGTTATGAACATCGTTAATGTATATGTTGATAGAGTGGGTGATAATATGGCGCCTTCAGGAACACCGCGTTTTATTTGTATATCCGGGCTGTGATATGTACCTATTTTGGTTATTTTTGTTCTGTTTGAGAGGTAGTTCCTGAATCATGTATGCAGTGTTCCTCTTATACATATTGAGAATAGTTTAGTGAGTAGTATGTCATGTTCAAGTGTACCAAATGCTTTGGTTAAGTCAAGCAAAGTACGGCGTACGGTAAGTATAAGTACGGCGTACTTGTTTTTGTCGAGAGCTTTGTTTATTGTGTCGACGATGTCTTCTAATGAAGTGATGGTGCTTTTTGTTCTCTGAAAGCCGTATTGGTTTTGTGAGATGATGTTGTACTTCTGTAAATAGTTCTGTAGTCTGGTGTCTGTTATTTTTTCTAGAATTTTTGAAATGACTGGTAGGGTAGCTATTGGTCTGTAGTTCTGAGTATCGTTTCTTGTAAAAGAAACGATATGTTTGTAAATTGGCGTAAATATTGCAGTTTTAGTTGTTGAGGAATAATGTCATTGTAGAATATATTGTTCAAGAGTCTCAAAAGTATTGGATTTATTTGTTCAAATTGTGTTATAAGGTCTGTGAGTCTTATTTTGCTAATTCCTGGAGTGGTGTTTGGTTTTAGTTGTTGGAGTGCTTCTTTCAGTTCCTGTTTTGTTACTGGTGGAAAATGCATAATTTCTTGTTGACTTTGTATCAGTAGTTTTTTGTTGATCGTTGGTAGTTTGTCTTTATAAGTTGTGTGATATTGTTTGTGACGGCATGGTTGAATCAGTTTGCTAGTTCCTCTTGGTTTCTGTCCTGAGCATTTTAAAGCATTTTGCAATAAAATCTTGTGCTGAAGTTTTCTTTTTTTCGCGTTACTAATTCGTTGAGTGTAGTCCGTGTTTGCTTAATGTTGTTGTTATATTTCATGAATTTTTGGAAGTAGTAGCGTCTTTTTGCCATACGAATTTTTGTTATTAGTTGATTTCTTGTGTTTTTGTATAAGGTTTGTAAATGTGTGTTACTGGGTGACTTTTTGAGTTTTTTCCATAGATTTTCTTTTACAGTAATACTATTTAGAATATCACCATTTATTCATGGATTGTTGTCTGTTTGTCGACTCGTTTGTGTAGGCTTTGTTGCTTTTTTTTTTTGTATATTTCTGTGTATACATTTCTTTTTTGTATATGGAAATTCTCATATAATGTTATAGGATCATTTATTTTAAGTAGGCTATTCCAGTCTGTATTTTTTACATGGTTATCAACAATGCTCTTTAATATGATCGAGGTTTGTCGACTTTTGTGGTGGTGGGAGGTTGGGTAGGTAACGTAATAAAACGAAGTTGAGACAAAGTAGTGATCGTCAATTCTGACCTTAGGTCAAACCACTTTTGGTAACTTGTTTTGGTAAAATACTTATAAGCTCTGTATTACTTAACCTTGGCATTTCTAAGCCTGGCTCCTACTGATGAGACCTTAATAAAGGTCGAAACCGGTCTGGGTAGTGGCCGCTTGCCTTTAATGCTCAGCATTATACATCTGCTCAAGGAGATGGGCTTTGCATTAAGGGTAAATATTAAGAATAGTGATCAGAGCTTATTCCACTTTTACCAGGAGTTGCCTAGACTTGCACTACCTTGTGGGTCAGTTAGACACGCACTACGTGCAGACGCAAACTTGACGTATTTGTCTGTTTGCTTACTTGGGAAATGGAGTAAAATCGGGTTTAAAATAGCTTGGTATCTTTAACATATAAATATATATATATATATATATATATATATATATATATATATTTTTTTTTTATTGATTTCTAAAATATTTACACATATACAATGATCATCCTGAGTGACATTCCAACTTATAATTTTTACAAAATTCAGCACTAAGTGTTGTATATATGGTTAATTTTCTGCATTGGAGTTCAATTAAAAATTTTAATAATATTTTTGCCTTTATATTATGTATTTACAACACATTTTCTTCTAATGTTAACAATGAAGATTGTACAGAATTTTCTGTATAATGAATGACTAATATAATTTTTTTTAATTGCTAAAATATTTATTGATTGCTAAAATATTTATACATATAATAAACATCTTGTGTGACAATACACCTTATAATTTTACAGAGTTCAGCACTAAGTGCTGCAATTCGTGTACATTGGATTTCAATTAAAATTTTTAATAATACTTTTTTTGCCTTTATATTATGTATTTACAACACATGTTCTTCTAATATTAACAATGAAGATTATACAGAATTTTTTGTATAATTTTTTATTTTATTTTTATTTTATATATATATTTTTTAAAGTTTGAGAAAAAGTGATTATACATACAAATTTCTGCATTTGCTTATGAGTGAGGCAAGTTAATCCCACCTACTTCGAAGCGTGGGTTAGCTTTTATGAAGAGAGTGGGATTTAAACTTCACTATTTGTGTTGTTGTTACTGTTTATGTATGGAATGTAGGCATTGGATGCTGGTGATTTGTGATGTGTATATTAGTGTTAATGGTTTCTTAACTTTGTTGGTATATTTTCCAGAGTTCGTTTTTTAATGTTCTGTAGTTATCTACGTGTTTTAACTTTCTTGGTAGGGTGTTGAATTGCGTGGGTATCTGATGTGATCTCACAAAACAACCGTATGAGTTGTTGAAGGGTGTGGGAATGTAGAGAGTTGTTGTAGGTCGTGTTATACGATATATGTCTCTGTTGTTTCGATAGGTGATGTTGAAGTAATTCCTTGTTAATGTCATGTAGTGTTTCAGGTTTTTATGCTCAGAGTTCTGTGTATCGTCATGTGCTTGTCGGATATTGGTTGTTGCGTGTAAGGTGTCCAGATCACTGTTGACACGATTTTCCTGTGTAGTGTTTCTAATTTTGTTAGGTGGCTGCTTGATGGATTTGCATAGACTGTTATTCCGTATTTGAGTAGGGATCCGCAGATACCGTGATATAGGAGTTTTTTTATGTTGGGTTGAATAATGTCTTTAACTTGGAAGAGTTTTGCTGCGATAATCCGGAGTTTGGTGTGTAGGTATTCTATATGTATTGTCCATTTAAGGTGGGAATCTATATAGAGACCGAGGTATTTTGCGTGTGTTACAGGTTTGATTTCGGGACATTGGCAGGTATTTTTGTTGTTAATGCAGCGGTATGTGTGACAATGTATCGATAGTGATGATATTGATGTATCGATAGTGATTATTGACATTAATAATGTTAATAATAATAATAACAGTAGTAATTTTTTTTGAACAGTGACAAGGTTTATTATCATACAGAGTATTTACGTATAATAATAATAATAATAATAATAATAATAATAATAATAATAATAATAATAATAATAATAATAATAATAATTAATAATTATCATTATTATTATTATTATTACATTATTTTTTCATGTTACATAAGAGTATTATATTAATGATATTATCACATAATAATCAGTATCTTCTTTATATCTTCTTTGTATACTTTACTAACGGTTTTATTACATAATCTGCTTTGGTTATAAGGATTACGTGTGGTTGAGTGAGGCGAGTTAACCCCACCTACTTCGAAGCTTGGATTAGCTTTTGTGAATAGAGTGGGATTTAGGCTTCACTATTTATAAATTAAATTTAATTAAACAGTAAATTAATTTATCAAAATTAATTAAAATTAATTAATTAAATGAATTAAAATTAATTAATTAAATGAATTAAAATTAATTAATTAAATGAATTAAAATTAATTAATTAAATGAATTAAAATTAAATAAATATAAATTAAATAAATATAAATTAAATATAATAATATAAATATAAATTTAAATATAATAATATAAAATATAACATATAAATAAAATATAAATATAATAATAATAATCCTCCGAAGGAACACGGCCTTGTCGTGGCGGTGGGGCTTGCGTGCTTCAGTGATGTTGAGAGCTATTCTGACGTTAGCATAGCTGCCAGTGAGGCCACCCTTGTCAGACAGGTCTCAACTGAGGAGCCAGATTGACAGTGTTCAATCCCCCATTTTAATGGAGAAAAGAAAGAGTAGATCCACACCGGATCAGTCCAAAATTCCCAGGATTCCCAACATCTGACTGCATCAGATGTTGGGAATCCTGGGCATCACGCGACAAAGTGGGCTACAGGACCCAGCTCTCCTTGCTGGGCAATCAGGGTAGGAAGCTGAAAAGCGACTGGAGGAAAGCAAACGTAAAAAATGGACTGTAGAAGAAAACAGAGACGTTATGAAATGTTTTTACAGATCAACACCAGAAAATTGAGGTTTCAGAAAGCGTATGCATTTATTTTGGAAACGAAAATTCCCAGAATCTGCAATAACAGAACAGACACTTATGGACCAAAATAATTTCATTTTCCGTAACAAAATATTTACTGAACTTGAGCTGCAAGAGTTACGTAATAAACCAACAACTCCAGCAACAGCAAATCATTAGGAGGTAGCTATATCAAACTTTCGAATTCAACTCAGTAAACATCAAGCTGACGACATACCTCAGAATGTTTTGATAGAAGTGCAGTGTAAAATGAAGTCAGGGATATTGGAATATATGAACTGCATAAATTACCGTATAAGACTAACATCATTAAAAGCTTTACGACAATCTAAGCTAAAACAGCTCCTCTTAGACGCAAATGCTGTAATTGAAACCATCACAACCATCAGTATAAAGGAAACAAAACGGCTCCTATACAGCACAGCCTATATCATTTCAGTGAAGCTTGGTAGCAAACTGGAAGAGCAAAAGTCGAGGATGAAACAATCAGCACCATGGAAAATCCGATTAGAACGAAAAGGCGACAAACTTCGAGCTGATCTGAGCAACTTAAAGAGTTTTAAAGAAGGACGGTTGAAAAATAATAATTTCAGAAACAAACTGATTAACACATATAATTTGGCCAACAAAACAATTGCTGAAGTTATCGAAGAGCTAAAAGAAAGATTAACAGCGACTGCAGAGAAAATTGAAAGATATGAAGCAAGAATAAACCAATATGTACAAAATATGCAATTTCGACAGAACCAACATCAGTTCTTTCAGTCTCTCCAGAGAAATACAATTGTAAATCATCATTCACCAGGAAAAGAAGAAATACTCAAATTTTGGAAGTCAATCTAGGATAATCCTATTTAACACAATAAAGATGCTTCATGGATTAAGGAAATAGAATTAGAAATGAAACAAAAACAAATGCGAAATGTCATTACATCTAAAGAAATGGTCAGTGCTCAAGCTAGAAAATTAAAAAACTGAATTGCACCTGGCAAAGACGAACTACATGGATTTTGGTTAAAGCATCTAATCAGTCTACATGATCGAATGGCAGAACAATTTAATTATTTTTGCAGTCAGGCTCAGTGGAACACTGGATGATATCTGGGCGCATTTTTCTCTTCATGAAAGATAACGATAAGGGTGTAGACCCAAGTAATTATCGTCCAATAACATGCCTACCAACTATGCTTAAGCTGTTCACTGCAATCATACCAAATTCCATATACCAGTACTCATCAGATAATCAGATTTATCCGATTGAACAAAAAAAGCAATTTCCAAAAATCTAGAGGAACAAAAGACCAGATCCTTATTAATAAAATGATTCTCAGAAACTCAAAAAGATGAAAAACTAATTTAAACATGTCATGGATAGATTACAAGAAAGCATTTGATTCCCTCCCACACTCCTGGATCCTAAAATCACTAAAAATATTTGGAATTAGCAAAAACATGTGTTCGGCTACTGATATAATCATGGAAAACAACATTAATAGTGAATAATGAAAGAGTTGGAGATATCAGCATTAAATGTGGAATTTTCCAATTTGATTCCTTGTCACCATTGTTCTTCAACATTTCTTTGATACCTTTGTCTATGATTCTGAAGAAAACAAAACTTGGATATGAAATTCCTAAATGTAATATTAAAATGTCCCATCTGTTGTATATGGATGACTTGAAGCTATATGGAAAATCGGACCAGCAAATAGATTCTTTATTGAACATAGTTCGTATTTTCAGTCAGAACATCAAAATGGAATTTGATTTAGATAAATGCGCAATTTTATCTATTAAACGAGGAAAAATTAATGACACTAGCAGTTTTAATTTTTATCAAGAGAAATATATAAAAGCAATTTCAACTGATGAACACTATAAATACCTAGGACTATTAGAAGCCAACGATATTCTCCACTCGAAAGTTAAACAACAGTAACATCAGAATACATCAAAAGAGTTAGAAATATTCTGAAAACAAAACTAAGTGGATTGAACACAATTAGAGCAATGAATTCTTGGGCCATACCAGTGATCCGATACACAGCTGGCATAATAAATTGGACAAAAGAAGACCTGGACAAACTAGACCGCAAAACTAGAAAACTAATGACTATGAATCATGCATTACATCCACGAAGTGATGTTGACCGGTTGAACCTACCGAGGAGAATAGGTGGACGGGGTCAGCTGCAAGTGAGACAGACTGTGGAAGAAGAAGAAATTGATTGAAGAAATTACATCGAAAATAGCTCAGAGCCAATGCTTCAAGCAATTACACAAGAGGGCCTTCTAAAAGCAACAGGAAACAAATACAATTACAAAATGGAACAACAAAATATCCGATATGTGCGCTGGAAAATAAACCCTTGCATGGCCAATTTCGTTCAGATACTGAGGACAATATTGACGTGAACAAGACGTGGCAATGGTTACAATCGGATACATTAAATAAGAAACAGAAGGATTTATTCTAGCAGCTCAAGAACAGGCATTACATACTAATGCAATCAAAGCAAAAATTTTTAACATCGATAACAACAGCAAATGCAGATTATGCAATCAGAAAGATGAGACTATAGAACACCTAATCACGCTTGCAGCAAAATAGCTCAAACTGACTATAAATGCCGCCATGATCAAGTGGGCAAAATAATTCATTTGCATGTATGCAAAAAATATGCCTTTTCTATTTCTGATAATTGGTGGCAGCATAAAATAGAAACTGTATTGGAAAACGAAACAGAAAAAATTCTCTGGACTTTAGAATGCAAACTGATCGGCATTTGGAACTCAATAGACCTGACATCACAATTATCGAACATCGACAGGTTTGGATTATTGATATTGCATTACCCAGTGATAACAACATCAACAACAAAGAACTGGAAAAAATTACTAAATATCGAGATCTGGCAATCGAAGTTGGCCGACTGTGGCTTAAACACACCAAAGTCATTCCAATAATTACCGGTGCACTTGGTGCAACTTCAAAGAAGCTGTCGAACTATTTACAGCAATTAAACATCAGCGAAGTGGCCCCCATATGACCTACAAAAAACAGCATTACTTGGAACAGTCCATATTTTACAACGCTACTGACGGACTATTCTCTTGGATAGAATCTGAATTGTTCTGTATCACCAGTCAAATTTTTGTTTATAGGATATCTTGTTTTGACTGTGTATCAATTATGTGAATAAAATAACAATAATAATAATTATTATTATTATTATGCAAGAAAATCAGACCTACACAGCCTACCATTATAAAACGCTAACTCCTTAAGAACAAGATTAGAAATCACTTAAAAACTATATAATGGTGATCTCAAATATAGGCGAACATATCGAGTATGTGATGGAGTAGTATGCATAGGCAAATAGACTCAATGAGTGAAGGACAGGTAGTTATTATGTGTGATTTCAACTATGATAACTTTGATTGGAGGAAGGAGAGGATAAATGGGAGGAAGGAAATTAATTTTATGCAGTTACTACGGGATAACTACCTGAGACAGCATGTAATGGAATATACTAGGGGTTCGAGAGTGCTTAACCTAGTAATTGCATCTGAGAAATTGACTATTATGAATATCACCGTATTGCCATCAATTGGTGAGAGTGATCATAAGGTCTTGGGAAGTGGCTAAATGCGTGGAATTTTTAATTAAGACAGGGTACACGTGGAATTACCGGTCTGGTAAGTATGACAAGCTTAGGGGATTGCTTGAATAAGTTCCATGGCATGTTACTGCAAGGTAACATGCCATGGAACTTATATCATGGAACCCCAACTGCAAGGGCTGGATGTTGATAGTGCACAGAAAGTGGTAAAGGAGCGTTTGAGGGAAGTAATGGCTGACTGCATATCTAGAGTCCGGAGAGTAAATCAAGTGGGAGTTAAGTAGATGAATAACACCATTAAGTTTGAGATGCAAAAAAAGAAACATTTGTGGGTGAAATTTAAGGAGAAATGTGATCTACAGGCACACGAACAGTACAAAGCACAGGCTAAAAGGGTAGTTAGTGTGGTAAGAAAAGCAAAAGCAGATTATGAAAGAAAATTAGCAATGCAAGCTAAAGTGAATCCAAAACAGTGCTTTCGATATGCTTCAAGTAAAAGAAAAAATGTATACGGCAAAATGATTTTAAGGAATGCCAATGGCAGGGAGGTAAAGAATCAGCTGAAATAGCAGAATTACTAAGCGAACACTCTGCAAGAGTATATCATCCAGGATGTGATATTCCAGGAATGAGAGAACGAATGGCTGATACAGGAATTGAAGTGAGTGAAGTGGAGGTGAATAGTATGTTACAGAATCTTAATGTAAATACATTTGTGGGATTGGATGGAATACCACTCGAGTCGTATGTGAAAGCAACGGAATTGTCAGTTCCCTTGACCATATTGCTTAATTTGAGTCTCGGACCTGGGTTAGTCCCGAGGGGGTGGAAAGAGGGGAAGATAGTTTCATTGGATAAAGGAGGTTCCAAGACTGCTGTTGCAAATTACCGACCGATCAGCATATCAGGAATTGTTGTAAAGATAATGGAGATATTAATCAAGAGCAAAATATAGGAATGGATACTATATCGAGGAGAGCATGGTTTTGTGAAGGGTAGATTATGCCTCAGTAACTTGCTCACGTTTTATAATACAGTGAAGGCTATAATACTGTAAACAGCACAAGAGGATGGATATAGGGTTGGTGAGATGGATAGGAGGGTGGTTGATGGAGAGAAATCAGAGAGTAGTTTATTCAGGAGTGGAGTCCAAAAGAAGGCCTGTTTCTAGTGTTGTGCCGTAAGGTTCTGTTCTTGGACCACTACTGTTTATTTTGTTCATTAACGATATAGGGAAGGATCTGAGAGGAACGGTTCATTTCTTCGCTGATGATGCAAAGTTGGGTAGGGCAATAGTCAATGCAGAAGATGTCAAAATTTTGCAGGATGATCTGGATAGATTGACGGTCTGGGCTAATGAGAATAGATGTCAGTTTAATGTAGCAAAGTGAAACGTGAATAATTTGGGGGTGAATAAATTAGCAGCAGTATATCACATTGGAGAACTATACTCCAGTAGGTTGAGGAGGCCATAGATTTGGGTGTGTTGGTGGATAGGGAGTTGAAGTTTAGGTGCACATAGCAAAAGAGGTTATAATTAGCACATCAGATCACCTGGTTACTGAAGAATACTTTGACGAGCAGCGATAAGCAAGTTATTGTTCCTCTTTATTGAGCCTTGATAAGACACCATCTTGACTACTTTTTTTTTTATTGTTCTTTCAAATATTTACATATGTACAACAATAAATACTATTCAGTATATTATTTTACACGGTTCAGCACTTTGTGCTACATATAATGAGATTTAAATTGTAATGATGATAACAGTTTTTTTTTATATAACAATCATAATAATAATTTACAATTATATTGTTCAGAGTTGCATAAGTTGTATAATATTACATGTTGTGGTTTACTATTTTTTTTTCAAGTTTGAAAAGGTGTGATTATACAACAGTATTTACACATATGCAATCTGAATATTATGTGTCCTTATTTTCACAAACATACGGTGTAAACTCATGATTTACTTTTAAGATAATTTTTTTTTTTTACATTGCATACACTTGTTACAGTTATTATATACATTACATACATTTGTTACAATTATTATATACATTACATTTATTTGTTTACATATGATACATTACATTTATTTGTTTACATATGATACATTACTTTACATTTGTTACAATTATTATATACATTACATTTATTTGTTTACATATGATACATTACTTTACATTTGTTTACATGTGATATTTACATTACGTACATTGGTTTACATATAATACATACATTGGTTTTCTTGTGATACGTACATTACATGCATTTGGTCACTTATGATACATCTTGGATGAGAACTACTTTTTTTTTTCCTTTCATCCTCGAAGCTTAAATGTAAGCTTATCTGAGGATGCCACCAGTTGGTTATTATGTATTGTTAACTTTTTTTTTTTTTTTTTGCTGTGTTAGGATGCTACGGAATCTATGATTGAGAAATAATAATTTTTTTTATTTTATTTTATTATTATTATTTTTTATGTCTCAGATGAATTCCATACATAGTTGCTGTAGTAATTATATATATATAATATTTATAACGCATTACAAGTGTGTATAACAGATACTTGCAAGTTAGTAATTTTCTTCCTCGAAGCTTAGCAGAGCTTATCTGAGGAAGATAATAGATGACAAAGGGTGGTGGTTTCATGGTTGCGTTCCTATAGTGGTCACAAGCCAGGTGTTGATTTTACTGTTTGTTGGTACGTGCTTGAAAGACTTCGACTGCTATTACAGTTTAACTTTTTTTTTTTTTTTTTTGTGAAAATAGGGTTGGATTTAGACATGTAGTGGTAGTCTTGTAGTGGTAGTTTTTTGAGAGGGGGGGTTGTCGTAGGTTTGTGTGTGTGTGTATGTGTGGTGGGGGAGAGAGAAACAGGAATTGCTCTAATTTTCGTTCTCGCTATAATATTTACATAGTGCCTGTTTCAGCTCTCTGTATGTTCCTAGGTTTCTGTTGCCGAACGGCAGTTTGTTTATCATGTCAGGTACGTAGAAGTTTCGGGTGGCTTTGTCGTGGTGATTGTT
The DNA here is from genome assembly GCF_054136105.1 of Typopeltis vanoorti. NCBI lineage: Eukaryota > Metazoa > Arthropoda > Arachnida > Uropygi > Thelyphonidae > Typopeltis > Typopeltis vanoorti. The sequence goes on from NC_143559.1 coordinate 6,157,906, forward strand.
GTACTTATATGTTATGTAGTTTGTTGACTGTGGTCTTGTTATTTGATATGTTGTTCTGGTTACTCTATATGTTGGGCTGTAGTAGTGTTTTAACATGATTGTGTAGTAGCGTAATTGTTTCACCTTAAATATTTTGTGTTTTGTCCGTGCTTCCTGCATAAGAGTGGGTTGTTCCCAGAATATCAGTTTTATCATTTTATCTTGCAACCATTGTAGCCTGTTAAGTCTGTAGACTGCGCAGAATGCGTATGATGTGATTGCATATCTTAAAATGTTTTCACATAATGCTTTATAGATTAGTATTTTTATGTGGGTTGGGGCAATGTCTTTTAATCTGTATAGTTTGCTTGCTATTATCCTAAGCTTGGTATGTAGGTAGTTTGTATGGCTATTCCAACTTTGATCTGCATCGAAGTGAAGTCCAAGGTAGCGTGTTGTTTTCACCTGTGTGATGGTTGGGATTTTAGGTTCTGCACTTTGTGTATTGGAGGATGAATGTTTGACAGTGAGATATTTAGTTTCTATGGGCAGGGTTTGGGGGTTTTTGAATATCATTAGCTTTGTTTTTCCAGGGTTTATATATATGCCGTTTTCGGTTAACCAGTTAGTGATTTGATTGATGTCGTGTTGCATATTTTTGTAAGCGATTTTTGCAGTGTTGTGAATGGATACTATGGCAGTGTCGTCTGCATACTGGAAGATTTTACTTTTTAGGGGGAGTTGGCTTATATCGTGTGTGTATATGTTAAATAGAATGGGAGATAGGACAGCTCCTTGCGGTACTCCACAGGTTACATGTACCTCTTTGCTGTGTGCTGATCCTATACGTGTGATGTGCTTTCTGTTTTTCTTGTGTGCTTTAAACCACTGGAGTAGACGACCTCCAATTCCGATATGGGTAAGTTTCGTTAACAAGGTTTTATGTGTTAGTGTGTCAAATGCTTTTGTTAGGTCAATGAATACCACTAATGTTATTCTGTTTTTATCCAATGCAGCGTTTATTAGATCTATGAAATATTCCAGGAGTGTTGCTGTTCCTTTATTTTTTTGAAAGCCATATTGTGTTTTGGGTATGATTTGAAATTTTTCAACGTATGTGGAGAGTTTCTGATGTACAATGAGCTCCTTGATTTGGTTGATTACAGGCAGCGTGGCGATAGGTCTGTAATTACTTATTATGTTTCTTTTTCCCTGTTTGTGTATGGGTGTGATTAGTGCAGTCTTCAGTGTTTCAGGTATGTCCCGTTTCGAAGATTTTATTTAACAGTTTTTGTATAACTGGAAGTAGGTCGGTTGAGTGTTTCTTGATGTCTTTTGGTCTGATTCTGTCTATCCCCGGTCCTTTGTTAGGATTAATTTGTTGAATTGCCAGTGATAGTTCTTCTTTTGTTACTGTGGGGAACCACATCGACTGGGTTGCTCGTGGACCTAGTGGAGAATGTTCGTATGTGTGAGGAAAGGTTGTTTCTTGTAGCTTTTGGACAGAGTTCACGAAGTGCTGATTAAATTTGTTTGCTAACTGTTTGAGGGATTTGGGATCGCAGGCAAAGCTGTGTTTTATTGTTTCTGTGGCAGTGGTTCTGAGTATATTGTCCAGCATTTCATTAATCAGGTGCCAGGTTTCCTTTATGTCGTTCTGTGCTGTTGTTAATTTGTTGCTGTAATAGTTTCTTTTTGCCGTTCGAATCTGGGTTGTTAGGAGATTCCGTTTTCTTTTGTATTCAGCTTTTAAAGCGATATTGTTCGGTGACTTCTTAAGTTGTTTCCATAGGGCATCTTTTCTTTGTATATCTGTTAGTATGTTGTCTGTTATCCATGGATTTTGTTTCGTTTGGGGGCGTATTTTTATTTTTGTTAATGCTTTGTTGTATATTTTGTTAAATGCAAGTTTAAGATTATTATATACAGCTTCAGCAGAGTCTAAAGATGCTATCTGCATCCAGTCTGTTTTTCTGATTTCATCGTTCACTATTGCTTCGTTTACAATGCTATGATACTGTTTTGTAGTCTCAGTGATTTTTATGGGTTCTGGTTCAGTGTGTAACTGCAATGCTGTGAAATAATGGTCTGCTAGTTTCATGTTATGACGGCTGCTGTGTGGCTGTTTGGAGGGGCCCTTATATGATCAATGCAGGTTGAGGTTGTTGTGTTTCCGACTATCTCTTCTCGTGTATACGACTGTATGGATGGGGTTATGTTATATGCCGATAATAGGTCTAGGTATTGTTCTGTGTTGTTATTTATGTTCCTAATGTTTATATTAATGTCTCCTATTATTATCAAGTATTTTGAGGTGCCTACTTTCGTGGCTGAAAGCCATCTGTTTAGTTCTTCTAGGAATTTTGTGGTGCTTAAATTGGGTGGTCTGTATATTGCGTTTAATATCAGGGAGTTTTCTTGTTTGATGTTTTTAATTTCGATGCATATGTTTTCTGCGTATTCTAATTTATAGTTTATTTCTGTTACTTCTAGTTTATGTTTGGTAAATATTATTATACCACCGCCTCGTTTTGTTTGTCTGGTTTGTCTGCAGTGTTTGTGTAGTTGGAAGTGTGGCATTTGGTAGGAGGATGCCTCTTCGTTTGTCGTAGATACTTCAGTCAGTATTAAAATGTCTATTTCGTCTATATCTTCCTTCAGATAAGCTTGCAGGGTCAGCCAGTATTTTTGAATGCTTCTGATGTTGATGTGGAGAACAGATAGTCCTTTTTTGGGGATTGTCAGTTGTTTCCATTCTGATATTGATTTCAGAATGTGGCAATTATCATGTTCCGGGGTGATTACGTCTGCTTGATGGTGTGCATTCATGTTGGTTGGGGTGCTGGTCCTTCTTTACGAGTTGTCGATATTCCTTTCAATGTGACAGCCTGTTGAGGTCATCTACGGATTTTATTTCGATTGGTTTTGAGTCTTGTGTCTTTCTAAGGAATATTTTGCTGTCTCTTATCCATATAAACTGGTAATTGTTTTCTGTTTTTACTTTCCTTGCTTGGTAGAATATTTTCTGATAGTGTGGAGTGAGGTATTCCGACAAGTATATTGGGGTGTTGTCGTGGTCTCCTTTCAGATCCTTTACTACTGGATTTTTAATCTTGCTAGCTTTTATAAGTGTAGTTTTTGTTAGGCTGTTGGTGAGTCGCACTACGACGGGAGAAGGACGGGTATTATTTTCTCTTTTCCTTTTTTGTGGTAACCGATGCACTGACTGGATGTCTCTTGGTTCAATGGGGGAGCCGATTTTTTGGCTTAGTTGTATTACAGTGTCTCTTAGAGGTTCCGTAGCTATTTCTGGGAGACCATTTATGAGGAGGTCGTTTTTGTGCTGCTGTTGGTTTGAGAGCTCGTACTGTTGCTTTAGAGAGTTTAGTTCTTGCTGTAGGTCCATTGTCTCTTTAATTAAATTATGCTGTCTTTCAGTTAGCTCTTTGACGCAGTTTTTAATTTCTCTAACGGTCTGTTATAATAATAATAATAATAATAATAATAATAATAATAATAATAATAATAATAATAATAATAATAATAAAAGGTGAAATGCTACAGAACTAGATTGATACCTTGAAGGTCTCAGATGATGTTTTTTCAATATCTATATCATTGTTTAATATTATACAGTGTATTTACATATATACGATATTATTAATCATATTTTATAAAAAATATCTATAATGTTACATTTTCTGTAGAATACAAAATACTGAGAACATTCGTTTTTGGTAAATCTTCATGATTGTTGTTGTTATAGCTGCAGTGAACTTTTATATTTCTTTGTTCAGGTGGCTTTCTTCTGCCACGGATGCGCTGCGGCACAAGCCAAATATAACAACAATAAACAAGCCGATTTGTGGGAGGAAAAACCCCAGATAAACTGGGGAGAAAAACTCTGAAGTCCATGCCCAAGACTGGCTAACTGGACTATGTCTGAGAAAGATCCTAAGCTCCTCAGGTCAGCGAAGGGAATTGAACCCAGGATACTCCTTTCCCAGGAATATGGTTGCGAAGTGCATAGCTACTCAGCTAACCCCACGGACTCTGAAAAATTGACCAGTTGAAAACGGTACTCTGGAGCGATGAATCAAGGATCACCTGTTTCCAGTCTGATGGCAGGATATAGGTGTGGAGGCAGCCTATTGAACGCTTGTTACAACAGTGGGTTGTAAAGTTTGGTTGTAGATGAGTAATGGTGTGGGGTCCATTCAGCTGGCTTAGAGAGTGACCACTGGTCGTTGTCCATGGTTCCATGAAGGAAGCTTAATATTTTGATATTTTGGATAATCAGATGCAGCCTACACAATGCAGTTTTTATGGAAAGGACCACTGTTACTATCAAGATGACAATGCCCCATACCACAAAGGCGTAGCTGTTATGGAATGGTGTTAAGAGATGGGTGTTAAACGATTGCCCTGTCCTGTGCAGAGTCCTGACCTGAATCCCATCGAACACCTATGGGATTGTTAAACTCTGTGCTGCTTTGATGGAGGAAAGGAGACAAATTCCATCTGCAACACATTGGTGGAAAGCCTCACTCAAACAGTGCAGGAGGTGATGAAAGCCAAAGGCGGATATACCCACCTTTAGCAATATACAATTGATTCCAGCAGGCGAATTCAATTGTAAATTGCTAAAGTGTCTGGACAATTATTGGTAGATAATGTATGTCTAATGCAGTGTTTCTCAGAGTTTGATACGCGGACCCCCGGCGGTCCGCGAAAGGTCTTCTGGGGGTCCGTGGCAATTTTTGGCTATGCATCATTAACGCATGGAATAAAATGTAAGTTTGCGATAGTAAAACGTTCCTATTGTATCACTGAATAAGAGACATCTGCAGGCTGTGTAATATGTTTCTCAACAAACAGTGCAATTAGAGAACACTGGGTAAAAACGGCACTAACTAGTGAATCGCATGACCCCTCGCATGATTGTCTACTATACAGCATTTTATGTGGGAGGGCCACATAAAATGCTGTATAGTAGACAATCAATCAAAAAATGTTTGAGTGAACGTGTTAAAACTAAGAAATATATAGTGAATGTGTTTCAGATATTATATAAGGAATTCGGTTGAAGAGAATATTAGCATTTCAACTGAACTGTCGGTTTGCCTTTGTCAATTAGTAGCGCGATCTTTTGTTAGTACCGTACCAATCATATGAACGTCTTCATAGCTGCTAGGAACCAACTAGGAAGAAGATGAAAAAACTTCGTAAGTACGATATAAATTACTTGAAATATGGATTTTCATAGACGGGAAATGAAGAGGAACCTATTCCATTATGTGTAATATCGGTGAAACTTTAAAAAATGAAAGCATGAAATCATGTAATTTAAATCGCCATTTTGAATCGAAACATAATGAATGCAAGAACAAACCTGTCGAATTTTTTCAAAATAAACTAAAATATTTAAAAGAATCTCAAAAAGTGATGTCGATCGTGTCAGGAGGTGAAAACATGAAGGCTTTAGAAGCTTCATATCGTGTGTCGCTATTAATAGCAAAAAGTGGTGCAACGGAAACAATTGGTGAAACTTTGGTCAAGCCTTCAGCAAAAATAATAGCGGAAATTATGATCGGAGATAATGCAAAAAAGATCTTTTGATCGGATTTACCTTTCAAATAGTACCGTTCATCGAAGAATCACTAAAGTGGCTGAAAATATAAAACAAACATTGTTATCCGATATACGTAAGAGTCGTTATTATGCGTTGCAGGTAGATGGATCCACCGACATTACAAATTTTGCAAATCTTCTAGTGTTCGTTAGGTACGAAAAAAATAAAATAATTGATGACGACCTTTTATATTGCCAACCCTTGCCAGAACATACAACAGGAGAAGAAATATTCAACAGTATAAATACCTTTATGCATCAAAACAAGCTTGATTGGAAAAGTTGTGCTGGAATAAGCACGGACGGAGCGAAATCCATGGGATCTAAAAAAGGGCTTGTTTCAAGGATTCAAGCTGTTGCACCAAATGCAAAGTCGACACACTGCTGCATACACAGGGAGGCTTTGGCTACACATATGATGTCTACAGACCTAAGAAAAGTTCTTGATGAAGAACTAAGAACCTCTAAACGTCAGACTTTTCTCTTAACTTTGCAAAGAAATGGGAAACAACTATACACAACTTCTTTTCCATGCCGATGTTCATTGGCTCTCTCGTGGAAAAGTCCTTACTCGTTTATTTGAACTTCGGAATGAATTACAAGTTTTTCTTGATGAAAAGTTTGAATTGAAAAAGCATTTACATAATTGGAAATGACTCAGTCAATTAGCATACCTGGCAGATATATTTACTGTATTAAATAGTCTTAATTTATCTTTACAAGGCAAGGAAATTTCTATATTTCATGTCCAAGATAAAGTGAACGCCACGTTGGCAAAAATGAAGTTATGGCAAAAGCGGGTTGGTAATGGAGAATTTGACACGTTTCCATCGCTTCATGAATTGCTCGCAAATTCAAATGAATAAATTGATGATGATGTGAAAATTACTATCATGCAGGATTTAAAAAACTTACAAATGAATCTAGAAAAGTATTTCCCTGAATTGGACATTAATATTGAGTGGATAAAATGATACCTTTTCAATAAAAACAAATTTATGCGAAAGGGTCTATCGCCAATAGAAGAAGAACAACTTTTAGAACTAGCTTCTGATGGTTTCCTAAGAAATAAATACAGCGAGAATACGTTATCATCATTTTGGCTTCAAATACAGAACGAATTTCCTGAATTAACAGATAAAGCTCTAAGGTTCATTTTTCTATTTCCAAGTTCATATCTGTGCGAAGTTAAATTTTCGGCCCTTGTAGATATTAAGACGAAGAAGAGGAATCGCATTATAGGTGTCGAACCGCATCTGAGATTGAAATGAACAACTATAGAGTCAAATTTTGCTGAAATTTTATCTCACCATAAGCAATTTTACCCCTCTCATTGATGATAAATTATTTCAAGTAAGTAAAACTTTATAATATGTTTATAAAGTTTTCTATTAAAAATAAATCATATATTTTGTTTAAATGAACATATAAATTCAAATAAAATAGATATTTAATTTTTTAATATTTTAAATTAATTAATAATTTTAATTAATTAATTTATTTATTTTTAATTAATTACTTTATTTTTAATTAATTAATTATGGGGTACTTGGTAATAATGAAAATTCAAGAAGGGTCCGCGGATATCTGAAGTTTGAGAAACACTGGTCTAATGATATACATAAGGGCACTTTTTCTAGTCGTTCTGAATGGACTGTATGGCACTTGTCATCTGCACATTGGAAGGTATTACTTTTTAGAACAAGTTGGTTAATGTCGTGTGTGTACTCTATCTACCAATAATTCTCTGGAAATCCCTGTTACTTGAAGTTATGGAATATTCCAAATTTGTTAATAACATAAAACTGGTATAGAGTAGGAAGCTGTATTCAAAATAACAGCTGAATTCAGGTGATATGGCAACCCGACCTAAACTGAGTGACTTCCGAAGAGTTGTCATTGTGGGATGTTACATTGGTGGCATGTCCATACGTGCCATTGCCGCTCAACTGGAGCATCCAAAAGCAACGGTTGGCGATGTGATCAACTAACGGAGACGTTCTAGTATCACTTGTGAAGGAAAACAATCAGGGTGGCTGCCGAAAATGATTGACAGGAACAGGAGAGTGTTAAAACGGGTACACGAAAAACTGGATACAATCGGCACAGACAATCCGTGATGAGTTCCAGACGTACAGTAACACCATCGTGTCAACTGATACTGTATGAAAAGAACTCCATTTACTGGGTTTCCACGGATGAGCAGCGGCATACAAGCTGAACATCACAACAACGAAAAAGGCAGCTCGTCTGGCCTGGTGCAAAGAGCTTGTGAACTGGATAATTTACCAGTGCAAAACGGTAGTCTGGAGCGCAGAATCAAGGTTCACCTCTTTCCAGTGTGAAGGCAGGGTGTGAATGAGGATGCAGCCTGGTGAACGCTTTTTACCACAGTGTGTTGTACCCAAATTAAAGCTTAGTGTTGGAAGAGTAATAGTGTGTGGGGTACATTCAACTGGTTTTGAGTGGGACCGCTGGTCGTTGTCCATGGTTCCATGAATGCAGCTCTATACTTTGATATTCTGGATAATCAAATGCTGTCTATGTTGTGCAGGTTTTATGGAAAGGACCCCTGTTATCAAGACGACAATGCCCCATGCCACAAAGCTGCAGCTGTTATGTAATGGTGGAAGAGATGGGTGTTTAACGACTGCCATGCCTGTGCAGAGTTCTCTCCTCAACCCCACCGACCACCTGTAGAAAGAATTGGAACAACGATTGCGGTCAAGAGAAGCAGGTCCTCGATCTGTAGCCGAAGTAACTGCTGCTTTGATGGAGGAATGGAGATAAACTGCACATGATATCTGCTGTACTCTTGTGGAAAGCCTCCCTCACAGGATGCAGGAGGTGATCAAATCCAAAGTTAGACATACCCAATAATAGGTTCGTCTGCTAGTATGAATTTTAAATTACTATAGTGTCTGGATAATTACTGGAAGATATTGTATATGTTAAACAGAATCGGAGAAAGAACGGCTCCTAGAGTACTCCACAGATTATTGGTCGCTCTTTGCTGCGCACTGATCCCATACGTGTGATGTGCTTTCTGTTTTCAATTTACGCTTTATAATGATAATAAAATTAATAATTCAAAATTATGAGGTACCACGTTTGCTTCACAATGACATTGTTCTCTCCCTTATACATACCAACCACTGAATTAGAAATCTTGTTGCAGATGAAGTAAAACACATTTACATAGGGTAAAACACATTTACATAGGGTATATGCAACATACTTGGTCACGTGCATCACCACGTTTTCTAGGCAACCAATTAAGAAAGCTTCTTTCAGTAATCATCAGTCATGATCAGAATGGGGTAAACAAATGATCTTTCGGAGCCTTTTATTATTTGTTCTAAAAAGTAATAAAAGGCTTATTTCGGATGCCAGTCTGGCTGAAGCCACGATTTTGAAAAACAGCAGAGCTGACTGGTGTTTCAAAAGGTGACATAGGCTAGTTGTTTATTCAGTGAGAAAATAATCTACAGTTCTTTTCTAAGAGGAGCAACTTTGGTCCTAAAACGGTCTATCAGGAACAAGATGACCATCGTTTACGAGTGTTTTGGATTGTACAAACAGAACTTCCTGTGTGCAGCAACTGATAGAAGCATTTAACGAAGGCTGTTCCCGACCCAAAACTCACTGACCCATGCTCAGGGAATTTAAGAGGAACTGTCTTATTAGTCTATACGCAACCGATTGATTTTTACGAAACGGAAAATCGTCTACAGTGTGTCCGAAAGCCGTTACTGGACACTGGAAAAACTACAAAAAAGGCATTTAGTTCGATGAGTCATGGTACACCTTTTACTGCACCGAAGGTAGACAAAGAGTTTTGCGGGAGCCTCATGAAACAATGTACCTAGTTTGCATTCTAAACTCAACTCAAGGTTCTGGAGACGATGTCATGGTGTGGGGCATGTTCTGTTGGTACGGAATGGATCTCCTGATATTGCTGGAAGAACGCGTGTCCTGTAAGCAATATCTAAATATTTTTTTCGATCAAGTTAATTATGCAATGTTGACTTTTTTTGCAGGAGATGACTGTTGTTTCGTGGACGAAAATGCTACTGTCCATCACACAAGAATCACAAGAATTGTTCAGCAGTGGTTCAGCGATTATGACAGTGACTTCTGCCATCTTCCTTGCAACCTCTCAGAAAAACATATTCTGGATCAAAGTCCTCCTCCGTCAAGTCTGAGCCAATTAAAGTATTGTCTGGTGAACGCCTGGCTTTGACGTAGATACACGTCGTAGACGAAGATACAATCCAACACCTTGTGGAATCTATGTAAATTACATTTGCTGTAATTCAGGCTAAAAGAGGTTCAACACAGTATTACATAAACGTTTCTAATTCAGTGGCCGGTATGTGTATATTGATATTGTTGGGCGAGTTTATTTTATTTTATTTTTTTATTTTTGCTGTTTCACAGATTGCGTGCAATAGCTTTAAGGATATCCTCGTTTATCCATGGAGTTTTATTTGCTTCTCTCTCTCTCTCTCTCTCTCTCTCTCTCTCTCTCTCTCTCTCTCTGTCTCTCTTAGTGTTTTGCTACTGTTTTTTTATATTTCTGTAAATACAGAGTCATTATTTTAATTAGTCTTTTACAGTTTTTCTTTAAATGATTAGTGATGCGTTTTAAATAGCGATAATTAAAATAGTGATTTAAATAGCGATGCTTTTTACCACGATAGTGGGGTTTCTCAGCATGTGAGGGGGATTTATTTATTTAGCGTATGGCATAATAAAGACCCATGACATCAGAATATATAAATACATATTTGTGCAGACAATAAAAATGAGACAAGTAATGCACATATACAAATATCAGATAAAAAAAAAGTCTAAAATTTTAAGTCTAGTTCAGATAGCCAATCGAGAGCTGAAGAATCTGCCTCAAAAAAGTCTCTCAGGTCACCAGCGTAGGATGTTATGCTGCAGTCCTCCACAGTGTGCCGGATGGTTTGGTTTATGGCCCCACAGTCGCAATGGGGGGGGGGGTATAGGTGATCTTCCCCACTTGTAAGCTGTCTGAGCAGATACCATGTCCTGTGCTTATCCTATTTATTCTTTTCCATAGATGATGTGGAAGCTCAATCCCTTTCGGATTTTGGTTGGGAAGGATATACTTGTTTAACTCTGGTGGCAATTTTTCTTTCCAAGTTTCTAGCCATTTCGAAATAACATTGAAATTGCTATTTACTAGTTTTTCAGCCAGTACTAGTGGAGGCTGTCGGGATTTAAGGCGATTCATATTTATATATGGGAGGTCTTCATATATCGGCAACAGGGGATTCCTGTTTATTTTTTGGAATTCTTTTACTAGAGCATTTTGTCTGCGCAGGTTCGGCGGTGCAATATTGCTCAAAGTTGGAAGCCAGTAGAGGGGAGTGGATTTGACACAACCTGTTATTGTCCTCATCGCTGCATTTATTTGTGTGTCGATTTTCTTGGTATGAGGACTGTTTAACCATACTGGTGAACAATATTCTGCCGCAGAGTAGACTAAGGCCAACGTGGAGTATCGCAGTGTAATAGCAGAAGAACCCAATGTAGAACCACACAGTTTTTGTATGATATACTTGTTACGGGTTCTGATCTTTGAAGAGAGATTCTCCAGATGTCTTTTGAAAGATAGTGTTCTATCCAAGGTAATAGCCAGATATTTACGGAAATCTTGGTTCTGCAGCATTGTGTTGTTAAAGCTGACCTGAAGTTTCCTATTTGCCAATTTGGTGTTTAGGTGGAAAGAGCTAACCTCGGTCTTATTGAGGTTTGGTGTTAGTCTCCATTTATGAAAGTATTCCCCCAATGGTTCTAAGGTCATTTGTGAATATCTTCAGTTACTTCAATGCTCTTGTGTTGGATGACGAGGGATATATCATCAGCATAAGCAAATTTTTTTGACCAAATTGTCGGTAGATCAGATGTATATAAGTGGAATAAGATTGGTGATAACACTGAGCTCTGTGTAAGCCCACTGTTCAGCTTTTTCAGTTTGCTCATTTTGTTTCCAAGTACCACATGGAAGAACCTGTCAGGAAGCATGTTACCAATAAGTCGAATGATGAATTGCCATGGTATGACTTGTATCAGCTTGTATAGCATCCCCTCTTTCCATACTGTGTCGTATGCAGCAGTAAGGTCAACAAACACAACAGAGGTTTTCAAACATCTTTGGAATCCCGCTTCGATATGGGTAGTAAAGGTTAGTACTTGGCCCGTACAACTACGTTGAGTCCTAAAGCCTGCTTACTCAACAGGGATAACTTCAGATATTTTTGGCCCAATTCTGTTAAGGAGGAGTCTCTCGAGGAGCTTATAACAGCAACTGAGGAGCGCAATTGTGCGATAGCTGCTTGATTTTGAAGCTTGTTGGGTTTTAATATGGTTATTATTTTGGTTCTCTTAAAGGTTGTTGGAAGGTTTTCCATCCTTAAAATGTGAGAAAAGAATCTGATTCATATAAGCCAAACATCGCTCCTAATAATGTTGCGTGATGTATATCTCGCGATGGTTGGACAACAGATCATGGTAATGCTGACATACTGTGCGAATCATGACAGCACTCGCTGTTCAATTCAGATGTAGTCTAGTTGTTTGCGTATGGCAGCTGACAGGACGATATTATTTACCAGAGCATATCTTCTTGTATTGACCCCACTTGAGAATATTGAGGAGATCAGTATTTAAGGCATTGAATATCGAAGATCTCACTGTGGCACTGTGGATTCTACTGGGAGTTAGGATGTGGAAATGGTTCTCAGTTTGGACTAAGACTCATAGTCGTTATGTACAGAAAATGAACACTAACCATATAGGAAACCAATATATGTCACTTGTACTATGCCTTGGATCAGTATCACCATAACATTACACACTATCGTACTTCACAGGCCGTGGGATATACTATGAGATAATGGGAAAGCAAAGGTAAGAATGGTCGACACATTGAACTTTGAAGAGCACCTGTGGGAAGTGTGCTCTTATGTTAGCTGAGGGAGAGATCTTGAAGTCCACGGATACTATAAGAACTTTTTATGTATATTTTATATGAATTTAATATACTATATGGCACAAGAAAAAAAAACAGTACTGAATAGCTACAGCGTTATGAAGTAAACGGGTTTATTAACGAATAAATGTGTGCTTACGCCTAATGATACACCCACAATTATCGTCGGAATATCGATCGAATAAAGTATTAACGATGGTAGATTATGTGCTCGAAATGGCTATACCTTGTCTTTCAAGACAGGTTTCATAGCGCATGCAAAGGTTCTCTGTTTTCTTTGAGAACGGGGTGAGATATCATCTGGACATATCGTGTAAATTTATCCCTTACTTCATCAAGATTTGAAGTGGGTCATGGTGGAATATCCATTCCTTCAACATAACCCAAACGAAGGCATCACGTGGTGTGAGATCAGGGGAACATGAAGAGTAAGGAGGTTTTCTGAACCTCGAAATGAGCCTCTCGGGGAAGTGTTCTGATAAATAGGCTGTAGAACCCCGTGATGTGTAACAGGTTGCTTCATCCTGCTGGAATACCTGTGAATGAAATGGAATGATTTTTGCATGACACATCCTGGGTGAATGGAACCAACACATTCTCGATGTAGCATTCGCTATTCAAGGTCACGGTTTCACCATCCTCTTCAATGAAGTAGTGCCCAATTATATGGCCGGAAATCGCACACCATTCAGCGACCTTCCTGCTGTGAAAAGGTTTCTCTTGGACAAATTCACGTCTCGAGAAATCAAGAAACCTGTAGGTTCGTCTGTTTATGTGATCGCTTAGATGGAAATGCGCTTTGTCCGAGAACCAGACATTATGGAACAAGGACGGATCTTCATGAACATCAGTGTGCACATTATTACCGCCGTGCAGCATAATCCGTTGCTGTTAAACACTAATCCACCTGAATAACGTACGAAAATGCACCCAGATCTGGATTCTCTGCAGTGACCGCCTTGGTAACCCACGATTTACCTCTGTTCGGCGTTGCTGCATTTCGGATACTTGCTCCAGCACACCCCCCGGGATTTTCATTTGCTTTAACAGTTCGTTCTCTCCCCGAATACCATTTGCAGTGCGGCAGAATACTCCCTATACGTCGGAACCAATCGATTAAGGCAAGGATGATACTGTTTGCTTAGGGAATGTTTACGGAAACGACAAACAATCTGCACACAAGCATATCATAGAGTAGGACAATTTGCTCTACCAACTCCATAAGAACGAAAATGATGCTCAACAATAAACGTCTTTTCTTCCAACGTCAACACCATCGCTGCAGCTAAATGTAATGGCTAGACTCTAAACGTGCTCCTCTATTAATGTGCATGCAGTCGAACGGAATATCTCACACCGTACGCACTGAAAGGGATGGCAAAGTTCAGTACTTTTTTTTTGCGCCATGCTATACAATTATATATTAACCCCTCATGCGAGAAGTCACAGAACTTATGACACAACAATGTCATGTCGGGCAAGTGGTTAAGAAAAATGAAAGAATATGTTAATAATTTTCATGAAAAGCTAGAGGATGAACTCATTGGGGAAAGCAGTAAAGGAAAGACTGTTGCAAAGAACAGAAGCAGATAGAATAAAGGTGGAAATAAACAGTTTATTTCATATGTTTGGAGCTGAAGGTGTATTGATCTTGACTAGTGGCTGCTCGTGTTCTTACATGATTAAAAGAAAGCGGAGAAATGGTTGCAGAAATTTAAGTGGAGAGGCCCATAAATTACTTTTAGAAAAAAAGGAATAACGCAGAAATAGAGCAATTATGAAAATGCAACAGTGAATCTTCGCGAGATAGAGGGTCACTAATTGGGCTTATTTCCCTCTTCTGTATACAATCAAGAATTCCCAGGGACGTTTTCGGTGAACATATCAAATGGGAGTACACTTATCTAAGGTCGATCGGATTTGGAATTTAGCAAGTGTTAGGAGTTGAGCAGCAGAGAATTAGTGTTTTTTGAACAGAAAATAATACAATATTTTTGTAGGCTGAGGAGGTTATGCATGATTCACGCTTATGCCTGGAAAATCTCGATGAAAAAGTTAGCCTGAGAAGAGAAAACTGATCTTGATTGGGAATCGGAACCTTTTCAAGATTAAGAAAGAGTTAAGTAGGGTTACATAAGCGAAATGGATAATAGATTCAACATTATTTCAAAGCCGAATATTTGTAGAAACTATTAAAGTTTCGTTAGTTGGCCTGAGAATTTATGAGAATACAATCCTCGGCATCCCCGAGTTGCCTTAGCTTGCGCTATTTAAAAGACGTGGGAGCTGCCCAAGCATCCAGATATCCGTCTTTTATCAGTGCATTTTTTAAGGTTTCACTGCGAATACCTGGATGCTTGAGCAGCTCCCAGGTCTTTTAAAGAATATTATGTGTATATATACTCAATCTACCAATAATTTTCCGGACACCCCCCCCCCCTGTTATTGGAAGTGATTGAACACTCCAGGTTTGTCAATAACATAAAAACCTGCATACGGATAGCAGGAAGCACTATTTCATCATAGTAGTTGAATGGAGGTGGCATGGCTACACGACGTGAACTCGGTGACTTCGAGTGAGGTGTCATCGTGGGCTCTCACATTGGTGCCATGCCCATACATGTCATTGTCGCTCAACGAGAGCATCCAAAATCAATGGTGGGTGATGTGATCAACAAATGGAGACGTTCTAGCATCACTAGTGCAGGAAAACAACCAGGGCGGCCGCTAAAAATGATTGACAGGGACAGGATAGTGCTAAATTGGGTCACTCAAAAACCAGCTACAATCGTCAGAGAAATCAATCCGCGATAAGTTCCAGAGCAGCAGAAGTGAGCATAAATACTGTTCAAGAAGAACTCCATTTACTAGGTTTCCACGGATGAGCTGCGTCACACAAGCCAAACATCACAACAACAAACAAGGCGGCTCGTCTGGCCTGGTGCAAAGAGCGTGTGAAGACAATTGACCAGTGGAAAACGGTACTCTGAAGCGATGAATCAAGGATCACCTATTTCCAGTCTGATGGCAGGGTGTGGGTGTGGATTGAACGCTTGTTACAAAATCAATGGTGTGTTGTACCCACAGGAAAGTTTGGTTGTGGAGGAGTAATGGTGTGGGGTCCATTCAGCTGGTTTAGAGTGTGACCACTGGTTCCATGAAGGCAGCTCAGTACCTTGATATTCTTTATAATCAGATGCTACCTACATTGTGGAGTCTTTATGGAAGGGACCCGTGTAACTATCAAGACGACAATTTCCCATGCCACAAGGTGCAGCTGTTATGGAACGGTGTGAAGGAAGTCCAACGACTACCCTGGCCTGCTCAGAGTCTTGACCTCAATCCCATCAAACCTATGGGACAAATTGGAGCGGCAATTGAGGTCCAGAGCAGCACGACTTTCTTCGATCTGCCGCTGAACTCTGTGCTGCTTTGATGGAGGAAAGGAGACAAATTCCATCTGCCACACATTGGTGGAAAGTCTCCCTGAAATGATGTACGATGTGATCAAAGCCAAAGGTGGACATATCGAATATTAGGGTTCGCCTGCTGGTATCAATTGAAAATTGCTAAAGTGTCTGGACAATTATTGGCAGATAGTGTATATCTAAAAATATGCATAAGTGCACTTTTTTCTGGTTAGCGTGCAGAAGCGAGTACAGCGTCCACATTCATCCACTGAATGTGCGAGCTGTCACTTTTTGTCATGTGTCAATTTAGTTGTGTTTGAGAGGAATTTGTACTTTTTAGAATGAAATTCTAACTCATTTTCTGTCTTGCTATAATATCTATATTACACTCGTTTCAGCCCTCTGTATGTCCCTAGGCAGTTTCTTTTATGATGTCAAGTATGGTGAAGCTTCGAATGGCTTTTCCATAGTGATTATTATACTTATGCTATATGTTATGCAGTTTGCTGACTCTGATCTTGTTATCTAATATGTTGTTTTGGTTATTCTGAAGGTTGACTTGAAAAAGTGTTGTAGCATGACTGTGTAGTGACAAATGTGTTTTACTTTAAATATTTTATGTTTCGTCATTGCTGCCGTAAGTGTGTGTAGGCTCTTCTCTTTGTTCCCAAATATCAGTTTTACCATTTTATTTTGCAACGTTTGTAATCTCTTAAGTTTGAGGTTTCTGCGGAATTCGCAGGATACATCTTGAAATATTTTCACATAATGCTTTATAGATTAGTAGTTTTATGTATGTTGGAGCAATATCACTTAATCGATTTAGTTTGCTTGCTGTAATCCTGAATTTGTTGTGAAGATAATATGTATCTCTATTCCAGGTTTGATCAGCATCGAAGTGAAGTCCGAGACAACGTGTTGTTTTCACCTGTGCGGTGGTTGTGATTTTAGGATCGGCGCTTTGTGTATAGGACGCTGGATGTTGGAGAGTGAAATATTTAGTTTCCATTGGTTGGGCCTCAGGGATTTTAGCTATGTTTTTTCAGGCTTTATATATATGCCGTGTTACTATGAAGATGACAATGTCCCGTGTCACTATATTGCAGCTGTTATGGAATAGTATGAAGAGATGGGTGTTAAACGATTACTCTAGCCTGTGCAGAGTCCTGACCTCAGCCCCACCATATATATATATATATATATATTCAAGATACCAAGTAATTTTATATAAACTTGATTTTTGATCCTATTTCCCAAGTGAGCAAACAGACAAGTACGTCAAGTTTGCGCCTGCACGTAGCCCAAGTCTGAGGCAACTCGTGGTAAAGTTGGATTAAACTCTGATCACTTTTCTTAGTATTTTTCCCTTAATGCAAAGCACATCCCCTTACGGAGATGTATGATGATATGCATTAAAGGCAATGGTCACTACCCAGACCGATTTCCACCTTTATTGTGGTCTCATCAGTGGGCGCCAGACCTGAAATACGAAGGTTGAAGTGATGCAGAGCTTATATGAATTTTACCTAAACAAGTTGTCACAAGGTATGCACTACTAGGAAATACCCCCCCCCCCCAATTTTCTAGTAATAATATCACATAAAGCATCCAAGGCTAATTATATTTTCTGACTCAAAAATACAGATACAGTCACTTAGACGCACATCTTATTTAAGCAACACACACCATTGATTACGTTTTTTTTTTTTTTTACTTTAAGCGTCTTTGTTTTATTTATTTATTTATTATTTCATTTTCACTATTATAGGCAGATAGCGATGATCGGCATAACGTTTGATCATTAAAACATTTTACAACCTACTTATGAGGAGGTAAAAAAAAAAAAAAAAAAAAAAAAAAAAAAAAAAAAAAAAAAAAAAACGTTACTCCGTCATCGATTACCGCTTGTACTAACGATTTTTGCAAATTTAGCTGCATTATAGTTAGCATTTGCCGAGCGTAAGAACTTGGATTATAACTTCCGTAAATATATATAAAAAATAAAAGTAAATAAAATTACAAGAAGTGGCAAAATATAAGACCTTACATTGATGGTATCAATATTATTCGTCCTCCGGTTAGATGTATTTCACTGACAAAAAAGTAAATTAAAACTGTGTAAGAAAGGTAAAATAGTAAGTAGATCAGGCATTAGTATACCCAGGACTTCTTTTGGGAACGGTGAAGCATGTTTTCTGTTACGAAATCTAATGGTAATCTAATGGTAATGTCATTTTTGCGCATTTGAGGATGCAAGCGATACAGTGTCTCACTTCCTCATTGACTGCATTTATTAGTAGCAAAAAGCTGGCATTTTAACAACATAAATTTTAGAATCACAACACATGAGGTTGCCTGGAAACCAGAAATTGCAATATTTACTTTGTTTCAAAACAAAACAACAACAACAAAAAAACCTTCTTTGTACTTTTATACAACATTTTGTTTCTCCAACATTTTGTTTCTCAGTTTCTTGCTTCGCAGTGATCATTTCTATAATTAGCAGTGATGTAATCATGATTTTGGATTTCACTTTCCTCAATCCGCCACATTTCATTAAGCAACAATTTCGATGATCAGAGGAGTTTTGCAATATGGTTTACGCTGTAGTCGTTCTGTAATAGCTAAGTCCAAACTTTGCTTCGTGTTTTTGAAACTTCCATTATGAGTTGTTGACTATGATCTGAATAACATTTCTTTTCTTAATTCGGATCATGTTTCTGGAATCAAACACCAGTCAGTATTTGTTGCTAGCTATCTACAGCCAACTGTCTATAATAATAATAATAATTTTTTTTTTTTTTTTTTTTTTTTAACATTTTATTATGTCACAGTATAAATTACATACAATAATAATATTTACAATATTTACAATAAGGTTTATACAGAATTTTTGAATTTAGAATATAATAATAATAATAATAATAATAATAATTTTTATTTTTTTTTTATTTTTTTTATAAACGACTTATTTGTTTTTACAATGAAAATGATAAGGTTTACTATCACACAGAGTATCTGCACACACACAATGAAAAACATATTATCTTTTCTGTACAGTACGAAAATTCGATATACAAAATGCAGAGTACATTTTATAAATATGAATATACATTTTTTTAAAACAAGCTAAATATGGATTGGCACCAATGTGCACACAATTCACGATACAATGCAGTAATGCAGCATACACATATGATTCAATAATAATAATAATATTTTTTTTTTTTTACATTTTATTGTCTCAGTATAAGTTACATACAATAATAATATTTACAGTATTTACAAATAAGGATTATACAGAATTTTTTTTTTTTTTTTTTTTTTTTTTTTGTCTCAGATGAATTGCATACATAGTTGCTGGAGTAATTATATGTATATAATATTTATAACGCATTACAAGTGTGTATAACAGATACTTGCAAGTTAGTAATTTTCTTCCTCGAAGCTTAGCAGAGCTTATCTGAGGAAGATAATAGATGACAGAGGGTAGTGGTTTCATGGTTGTGTTCCTATGGTGGTCACAAGCCAGGTGTTGATTTTACTGTTTGTTGGTACGTGTTTGAAAGACTTTGACTGCTATTACAGTTTAACTTTTTTTTTTTTGTGCAAATAGGGTTGGATTTAGACATGGTGTGTTTGTTTCTTTGTGTTCTTATAGTGGTAGTTTTTTGAGAGGGGAGGTTGTCATGGTTTGTGTGTGTGTGTATGTGTGGTGGGGGAGAGAGAAACAGGAATTGCTCTAATTTTCATTCTCGCTATAATATTTATATAGTGCCTGTTTCAGCTCTCTGTATGTTCCTAGGTTTCTGTTGTCGAACGGCAGTTTGTTTATCATGTCAGGTACGTAGAAGTTTCGGGTGGCTTTGCCGTGGTGATTGTTGTACTTATATGTTATGTAGTTTGTTGACTGTGGTCTTGTTATTTGATATGTTGTTCTGGTTACTCTATATGTTGGGCTGTAGTAGTGTTTTAACATGACTGTGTAGTGGCGTAAGTGTTTCACCTTAAATATTTTGTGTTTTGTCCATGCTTCCTGCATAAGAGTGGGTTGTTCCCAGAATATTAGTTTTATCATTTTATCTTGCAACCATTGTAGCCTGTTAAGTCTGTAGACTGCGCAGAATGCGTATGATGTGATTGCATATCTTAAAATGTTTTCACATAATGCTTTATAGATTAGTATTTTTATGTGGGTTGGGGCAATGTCTTTTAATCTGTATAGTTTGCTTGCTATTATCCTAAGCTTGGTATGTAGGTAGTTTGTATGGCTATTCCAACTTTGATCTGCATCGAAGTGAAGTCCAAGGTAGCGTGTTGTTTTCACCTGCGTGATGGTTGTGATTTTCGGTTCTGCACTTTGTGTATAGGAGGAGGATGAATGTTTGATAGTGAGATATTTAGTTTCTATGGGCAGGGTTTGGGGGTTTTTGAATATCATTAGCTTTGTTTTTCCAGGGTTTATATATATGCCGTTTTCGGTTAACCAATTAGTGATTTGATAGATGTCGTGTTGCATATTTGTGTAAGCGATATTTGCATTGTTGTGAATGGATACTATGGCCGTCGTCTGCATACTGGAAGATTTTACTTTTTAGGGGGAGTTGGCTTATGTCGTGTGTGTATATGTTAAATAGAATGGGAGATAGGACAGCTCCTTGCGGTACTCCACAGGTTACATGTACCTCTTTGCTGTATGCTGATCCTATACGTGTGATGTGCTTTCTGTTTTTCGTGTATGCTTTAAACCACTGGAGTAGACGACCTCCAATTCCGATATGGGTAAGTTTCGTTAACAAGGTTTTATGTGTTAGTGTGTCAAATGCTTTTGTTAGGTCAATGAATACCACTAATGTTATTCTGTTTTTATCCAATGCTGCGTTTATTAGATCTGTGAAGTCTTCCAGGAGTGTTGCTGTTCCTTTATTTTTTTGAAAGCCATATTGTGTTTTGGGTATGATTTGAAATTTTTCTACGTATGTGGAGAGTTTCTGATGTACAATGCGCTCCATGATTTGGTTGATTACAGGCAGCGTGGCGATAGGTCTGTAATTACTTATTATGTTTCTTTTTCCCTGTTTGTGTATGGGTGTGATTAGTGCAGTCTTCAGTGTTTCAGGTATGTGTCCCGTTTCGAAGATTTTATTTAACAGTTTTTGTATAACTGGAAGTAGGTCGGTTGAGTGTTTCTTGATGTCTTTTGGTCTGATTCCGTCTATCCCCGGTCCTTTGTTAGGATTAATTTGTTGAATTGCCAGTGAT
Source organism: Typopeltis vanoorti (assembly GCF_054136105.1). Classification (NCBI taxonomy): domain Eukaryota; kingdom Metazoa; phylum Arthropoda; class Arachnida; order Uropygi; family Thelyphonidae; genus Typopeltis; species Typopeltis vanoorti. The sequence continues at coordinate 6,179,212 of NC_143559.1, forward strand.
AGTTCTTCTTTTGTTACTGTGGGGAACCACATCGACTGGGTTGCTCGTGGACCTAGTGGAGAAGGTTCGTATGTGTGAGGAAAGGTTGTTTCTTGTAGCTTTTGGACAGAGTTCACGAAGTGCTGATTAAAGTTGTTTGCCAACTGTTTAAGGGATTTGGGGTCGCAGGCAAAGCTGTGTTTTATTGTTTCTCTGGCAGTGGTTCTGTATATATTGTCCAGCATTTCATTAATCAGGTGCCAGGTTTCCTTTATGTCATTCTGTGCTTTTGTTAATTTGTTGCTGTAATAGTTTCTTTTTGCCGTTCGAATCTGGGTTGTTAGGAGATTCCGTTTTCTTTTGTATTCAGCTTTTAAAGCGATATTGTTCGGTGACTTCTTAAGTTGTTTCCATAGGGCATCTTTTCTTTGTATGTCTGTTAGTATGTTGTCTGTTATCCATGGATTTTGTTTCGTTTGGGGGCGTATTTTTATTTTTGTTAATGCTTTGTTGTATATTTTGTTAAATGCAAGTTTAAGATTATTATATACAGCTTCAGCAGAGTCTAAAGATGCTATCTGCATCCAGTCTGTTTTTCTGATTTCATCGTTCACTATTGCTTCGTTTACAATGCTATGATACTGTTTTGTAGTCTCAGTGATTTTTATGGGTTCTGGTTCAGTGTGTAACTGCAATGCTGTTTAATAATGGTCTGCTAGTTTGCATGTTATGACGGCTGCTGTGTGGCTGTTTGGAGGGTCCCTTATATTTATATGATCAATGCAGGTTGAGGTTGTTGTGTTTCCGATTATCTCTTCTCGTGTATACGACTGTATGGATGGGGTTATGTTATATGCCGATAATAGGTCTAGGTATTGTTCTGTGTTGTTATTTATGTTCCTAATGTTTATATTAATGTCTCCTATTATTATCAAGTATTTTGAGGTGCCTACTTTCGTGGCTGAAAGCCATCTGTTTAGTTCTTCTAGGAATTTTGTGGTGCTTGAATTGGGTGGTCTGTATATTGCGTTTAATATCAGGGTGTTTTCTTGTTTGATGTTTTTAATTTCGATGCATATGTTTTCTACGTATTCTAATTTATAGTTTATTTCTGTTACTTCTAGTTTATGTTTGGTAAATATTATTATACCACCGCCTCGTTTTGTTTGTCTGCAGTGTTTGTGTTGTTGGAAGTGTGGCATTTGGTAGGAGGTTGCCTCTTCGTTTGTCGTAGATACTTCGGTCAGTATTAAAATGTCTATTTCGTCTATATCTTCCTTCAGATAAGCTTGCAGGGTCAGCCAGTATTTGTGAATGCTTCTGATGTTGATGTGGAGAATAGATAGTCCTTTTTTGGGGGATTGTCAGTTGTTCCCATTCTGATATTGATTTCAGAATGTGGCAATTATCATGTTCTGGGGTGATTACGTCTGCTTGATGGTGTGCATTCGTGTTGGTTGGGGTGCTGGTCCTTCTTTACGAGTTGTCAATATTCCTTTCAATGTGAAAGCCTGTTGAGGTCATCTACGGATTTTATTTCGATTGGTTTTGAGTCTTGTGTCTTTCTAAGGAATATTTTGCTGTCTCTTATCCATATAAACTGGTAATTGTTTTCTGTTTTTACTTTCCTTGCTTGGTAGAATATTTTCTGATAGTGTGGAGTAAGGTATTCAGACAAGTATATTGGGGTGTTGTCGTGGTCTCCTTTCAGATCCTTTACTACTGGATTTTTAATCCTGCTAGCTTTTATAAGTGTAGTTTTTGTTAGGCTGTTGGTGAGTCGCACTACGACGGGAGAAGGACGGGTATTATTTTCTCTTTTCCTTTTTTGTGGTAACCGATGCACTGACTGGATGTCTCTTGGTTCAATGGGGGAGCCGAGTTTTTGGCTTAGTTGTATTACAGTGTCTCTTAGAGGTTCCGTAGATATTTCTGGGAGACCATTTATGAGGAGGTCATTTTTGTGCTGCTGTTGGTTTGAGAGCTCGTACTGTTGCTTTAGAGAGTTTAGTTCTTGCCGTAGGTCCGTTGTCTCTTTAATTAAATTATGCTGTCTTTCAGTTAGCTCTTTGACGCAGTTTTTAATTTCTCTAACGGTCTGTTATAATAATAATAATAATAATAATAATAATAATAATAATAATAATAATAATAATAATAATAATAATAATAATAATAAAAGGTGAAATTCGCACGAAGAGGCAATTTAGTGGAATCTACTAAATCTTTAGTGAGGTCCAGTTAAACAGCCATTTTCTTTGAAATGCCAAGTAAAAATTATAGAATGAATTAAAATCAGAGGATCATTTCGATCTATATTTATCTAAATTGTTTTGATATTCCAATCAAGCATAAATTTAAATTTAAGTTATTCGCTTAAATTCGAATAAACTAAAACAAAATATCTCCATTAAAAATTAAAGAGTCCATTATTTTTTCCCTTATAAAACATGAAAGCCTTTCTGCTTCCAACATTGGTAGCTAACAAAATGTGACAATCCTAATATTAGGGTTGCTACGTTCATGTTTTTGAATCTGCTTGGAACAGCATTTCCTTTGTTCGGAGCATTAAAGCTGAGCAAGTCATCATCACACCATCGAAGGACGGTGAGAGATCAGTGTTTAGGTTGCAGACGATCTTAAAGCTTGGAGGTCTGCGCATCTCGTGCTGCTCAGACATCTCAAGAATAAAACACGAATTGGACGAGTAGAAGGATGAGTAGTTGAATGGCAAATGAATTTCATTGCAAGACAGTGATACCATCATCTTCCTTACTGGAAGCATGAAGTAGCTTGAAAGACATCTTTCGTTGTTGTCTACATAGAGTAGGATTTGCAGACTATCTATTCCTCAGTACGCTCACGGTTCTAATACTGAAGTTCTCTAGGCTTACATTTCGTGCCTGATTCCTTTCTTTGAATGTTAAATTTCCTTTTAGCCTAAATAGTAATCTTAATAATAATAAAAGCGCAGATGAATTTACATTTGAAGACGTAAGAGGTTGCATTGTACAGTAAGGTCTACGAGAAGATAGCATTAATGGAAAACATTTTAGATATTCAAGTAGAGTATTTAATGAAAAAGGTTTATATTTTTTTAACAGATTATTTGATGGGAAATACCGCCTGATAATTTTCTGGACAAAATCATTAAATTTTATTCAAGAAATGAAATATCGTCAATAAGAACACGTCATTAGCCTATTGAATTCAGGATACAAAATTTATATTAAAATCCTAAAATATAACTGACAAAGTTTATGGAAATGCTGAAACCATTCATTATTCTTCTAGAAAAAGTATTGTTATTTATTTATTATTATTATTATTTCGTGACACCTCCAAGGAGTCCGAAGTGTCATCGAGGGAGGGCACCTACTATTATAACAAAGCCCTAGTTTCTTCATTGATTATAACAACGGCCATAACAATAAATTAACAGATAGGAGCAGGAGTAGGAAAACCAAACTAATTAATAAATGAATGCATAATTTATGTAGTAAAATTAGAATAGCAGTAAAATATAGTAACAAATTGGAAACATCATTACTAAAGATTAGATTAATAAAGGTGAGTGGGTGTGAGAGAGAAGGATGTGGCATATTTGTTTAATGAATACAGTTGACTATCACTATATAGCAAACTCACAGGATCTACAGGACTGTTCGTTACAGTTTGAAGATTGAATTTAACTTCGAATACCTTTGGTGCATGTGGGACTATGGTTGGAACTTTTCATGGCCTGTTACAGTGAGCCAGTTTGTTATAATGATGTTTGAAATCAATCTTAGAAATCAACTACACCTCTGAAGAAGAAATGGGATTCAGGTTCAGTTTTATTTATTTGACGATGATCGTGTTCATATATCATCTTATCAGGATATGGATTACAATATTGAATTCATTATTGACATGACAACTGTTTATAAGTATCAAAAAGTATCATGGGGAAAGAGAAAGATACAAACCATAAATCGTAAATGTTAATAAAGTACTAAGAATCATAAATGAGGTTCTCAAACTATTACGACTTTAGAAATATACAAGACAGGAAGATTCATGATAAGCTAACTAAACCTCTACTCATTTGATATCTGGGGGACTTGGATCTTAAAAAAGTGGGATGTAAGTATATAGAAAAGTTGCAAAATCAGGAGAAAAGTCGGATATGCCTGCTTTGATCGAAAGAAATAATACAGAATTAACTGAAGAGCTTCTCAAACAGCCTATAACAAAACATCCACATAATTATAGAAAGACATGGAAACAAAGATGTAATGAGGACGAAAAAAGAAAGAATCCCAAATAGATATTAGAATATCAACCAGAAGGAGAATCAATTGATTGGAAGAAGAAGAAGAAAAAGAAATTAAAGTAATTTTTGCAGGTCAGGCACTTATCAAAGATCCCTAATCAAGTTTAATACTTTCGACCATCGTTATCCACTTGTGTTAACTGTACCTAACAGCAGATCTTATATATTTAACTCTGCGGAACTTATACATTTAAATAATTATTTTTTTAAAAAAATTGGATACATATGTCATATTTCTGAGAGTGTAGTTTTCTCTATACTCAGTAAAGAGAAGACTTTTCGTTTAAGTCAGTTGAATAATTGTATAGAGGTGCAATAAAACTTCAGTTGTTCTCGCATTTCATGCGAGCACAGCCAATCTTTTTTAGTGCGAAAACGCGTTGAGGTGTTGGAAAAGGTCATTTATGCTGCTAACTAGAGTGAGAAACAAGCACAGATATACGGAAGAAAGTGAATGCACACTAAGAGAACAGGAAATGTGACCAACTTTTGATATGGTCACGTTTCCTGTGCATTCAAACTGTAAACGAATCCCCGTTCTTGGTATGAAACAAAGTGCTTCTTTCTTTCTTTCTCTTTTTTTTTTTTTTTAATAATACAAAGGAAAAACTAATAATTGCAATCTCATGACCTAGGAAAAGAGTGAAAAAAATTTCGGGTCAGCTTATTTTCACAGTAACTGTAGGGGTTTCTCCATTTTTGGCTTTGCCGAAAAAAAGATAAGAAGAAAACAATTGTTTTTTATAAGACAGATTCGGAAATAATTAGATTTAAATAAATGAGTATATATTTTAATATTATTTTTCATCCGAAGTTGTATTACCGTACATTATATTGATAAAACGTAAGTAACGCCTTATATTAATATTGTATTTCTTCTGAAGTATAAGTAGTTTCAAGTATTTTAAAAAAATAACGAGAAAAAGAAATCACAAAAAAATAATAATAATAATAATAATAAATAAATAAGGGGTTTTCATTTTGAAAGTAAATTATAAATACTTTTTAATCGGACCTTATATAAGTATAGCGGTTACCTAATCCTTTTAATACAGAAACTTCATTATTGTGATGTATTAATATGTTTAAAATATGAATTACTTAATAATAAATTACATTTTAACAAGATCCGGCGAGTCATGTTATTGAGACCATCGGAAAAAAAAAAAAAAAAAAAAACTTAAATGGAGATCAAATCCCTCCGTATTTAAAATGTGAACATAGGGATTTTACAAAAAAAAAAAAAAAAAAAAAAATTCATATATATTAATTGGATAGGATTTTTATTGGCTGGAAATAACAGGATTCCTAAACCTAGAGGAAGCAGGAAATGTCACATTTACAAAAGGAAGTGTCACGTTTTCAACATATTCTTGTTCTTATTATTTAGTGGATGTCTTATATGTTATTGTTATTGTTAATGTTGTCTCACTTGATGTCGTATATGATTTTGGTTCACAACGCTTCCTTCTGCCCTTTGCTTTTTCCTTCTCAACAATTTTTTTATACTTATAAGTGAGGCACAAGTTGTATTCCTTATGAGTTACAGTTGTAGTTATAAAATAAAAACATGCTGTAAACATTAAGAATCATTATTATTTTTGCTATTAGAACTTATTATTATTGTTGTTGGTACAAATTAAATTATTGTTGTTATACCAATACAGTTCTTGGAAAGAAAGTCCACTATACGTGAAGTGACACTACTAAAAATCTGTGGTACCTTTCCAGGAGACAAAAAGAAGACAACTATGAACTTGTTCAAAAACTCAAAATATATTCACGAAGAAAATTGACACATCGTAAAATAGTGTCAATCACTAACGAAAGTGACTGACACTATTTGCGAGGTGTCTTTTATACATAAATATTGGTAATATGTCTGTTTTCGAAAAAATTGCAAAAATATTTCCCTGCTTGCTAATACTGTAAAATAGTATGTGTAATCTGTTGTAGCCCTGTGGAAATGATATTTGCATCCATAGCGCTAGATTTCTCAAGAAAGACCATTCTATTCTAGTCGCTGATTAGAATTACTTTTCTAAGCATATCTTTTACCAGTTACTGAGTTAGTCGCTCTGTGACACGGCAAACGAGACTCTCTCTCTCTCTCTCTCTCTCTCTCTCTCTCTCTCTCTCTCTCTCTCTCTCCAGGAAATTTGAGTTTATCATCCCGTAAACTCAAGAAAACTGGCTGTTCAACTGATGGTCTTGGGCCAGTTATCACTGATTGGCTAACGGTGGAGATTAAACTTCCTCCTTAGTCTCCAAAAAAGGGATAAAACGGCCTCGCCTACTATTTATGGGAAACAAAGTGTTATACATTTTCATGCACTTTAGATAGTTACCGAATTTGCAATGAACTCGCGTTTTTTTGTTTTTTTTTTCTTCATATTGATTCTGACTGTGGTGTAATCTATGTAATCTACATCCTCGAAGCTAATCTAATGATGATGTTGGCCACTGGTTAGTTATTATTCGTTGGTTTGTTGCTGTGTTGGAAGTAGACTCACGTTTGATATATTTGATATTTCATACATGATTATATTTGTTGTTTTCCACAGATATTTATCGCTGCAGAAGGATGAATGGAAAACACACACGCACACACACACACATGAACTGGAAAGCCTGAATTAGAGTGCATCCCTTTAATTCTGTAGGGGTATGTAGGGTGCGTGTTTCTCTTCAAAGAATGTCCGTTTATTGATGTAATTAAATAATTACATCAATAAACGTCTTTTAGCATTTTTCGGTGTAATTATTTGTCGATGTAAACTATAAATACATTATTTTTATTTTACATCGATTTTAATGATCTTTAATTCTTGGGGAAAAAAGGTATTCGGAATTAATACTGTTTTTAGCACAATTTCATATATAAAAAAATTTACCGGCATATTTGATTAAAAATCGACTAATTAATTAATCCCAAATTCCAAAATTAAATTATTTCAGTTCGTAAACTAACAAGTAAAATAATATTAAATTACAGACACACTTACCTTTTAAAATGTTATTTTCTGTTTAAATTTGTTTCACTATAAATTTATAATTCACACTTCACTCAGTGATTCACTAGACATAAAGAGAAAAGAAACACTAGTCGCTGTTCACAACAGTAATGAAAATTTTTTTCACAAATCAGAAAAAGATGACCCAAAAACAGGAACATGTCCTTTATTGCTGCACTAAAACACGTGTTCTATGGCTTCAGGGCCATGGGCCAAAACAGGCCAACCCATAATCAAATTTGAAGACAGAAAAACCGTCCCATGGTCGAGGGTGTAAGGTTACATATCGCAATCACTTTTACAATTATAATTTGTGGAATTTTTTACTCGATCCAGGGGGAGAGTTCCAAGTCCCCCCCCCCCCCCTCTGCAGACGCACATTACCGTATGATTACATTTTTATCGATGTATGAAAGTTTTGAGAGTGCATAGCGCATCAGTGCTCATCTTAATTGGTCCAATGCAATTAACTGCGGATAACTTTGAATACTTCTACAGTGGAGAACAATCGGTTTGTTTTAGGATTTACTAGAAAACAACAATGAAAGAGAATGCTATATTTGGTTGGTATATTTGAAATACTCAAAGAAGAAAATATGTGAACCATCATTTATAAGACATGTGAGCACAAAAAATGAAAGGAAAGAATAAGGATGAGTAGAAATGCTTTCATTAATGCTAAACGAATTCTTAATAATTAACATTTGTGATATGTGTGTGCAGGGCCAGAGGAAGCGGGCATGCAGAGCATGTGGTGTATGCGGGCGTTGCTAAGAAGGGGGGAAAAGCCACTGGGGCAGGATTCATAAGTTCATTTTTAAGAAACAAAATTTTTATCATAAAAGCAAAAAATTCTTAGAATGATCAATATTAAAATAAATAAGGCCGGTCAACGATTAAAAATTTTAAGAAAAAATTGTATATCGCCGCCTCTTTGATCAGCCGGCTGTTTACAATTTTGCAGTGAGAGTAGACTAAATGCTTGCCTGCAGAATGTTGTGTCTACTGCAGTCTATCTAAAGTGAAACGGTGAGCGGTTTTTATGCACAGAAACAAATATTCGTACAAAACATTTGTTGCTAGTTAACCAGTCATATGCTACGCATCTCAGTAGGCTACTGACAGTAGCGCAGTGCGGACTATTATTTCGTCTGTGTCGTGTTGCGTAATAATTTCTTGTGGGTATAAAATAGAAATGGAATCAAAAATTAAAAAAAAAAGTTATCCGGTGCACAAAATCGTAAGCATCATGCTGCAAAAGAAGCAGATATTAAGAAACAAATTGGGGCTCTTAATAAATTTGTTAAAATATTAAAATATTCTGATGCAGATTGTAACCAACTCAATATATCAGAAATCAGAGTTCAAGAACCGTGCATATCATCCAGTTTGTATGAAGGTACTATTGCAACTATGAACAAGATAACAAGATGCATGATTCAAGTGAAAAACAGTTAGGAAAAGATTTAGTTATAGTTGACCACGAAACTAACACATTGTTAGTCTTTGTAAATTTAGAAGATCCAGGTGAATGGGGAAATATTGATGAAAAATTACGAGTAGTTTTAATTGAAATGAGCCTGTTCAAAAGAAATATACAATATATCCCCGAGATACATATGGTCGTAAATTTAATAGAAAAATGGAAAACGGGGATCCCGTGCCAAGAACATGGCTCATTTACAGTATTCCGAAACTTTAAATTCTGTTTTTTGCTTTTGTTGCAAACTTTTCACACCTACTGAATCAAGTAGTCTTGTAGAAGGTTATAACGATTGGAGAAATGTAAATACAACTTCGCATAGACATGAGACTAATTTAATTCATATGAAAAATATCTTAAAATGGAAGGAACTTGATAAAAATGTAAAAAACAAAACTACTACTTACTGATTGCCAGACTCAACGCATGTATGAAATGGAAAGAAACATTGGATGAATGTTTTAGAACGCTTGATTGAAATTATAAAATTCCTTGGTAGCCAAAATTTAGCTTTTCTCGGATCATATGATAAATTATATGAAAGGAATAACGGCAATTTTTTAAAATTAGTCGAACTATTTGCGAAGTTTGATCCCGTTATGGAAACTCATGTTGAAAGGGCCCTACAACGAATACAATAGGGTACACTATTTGAGTAAAGACAGTCAAAATGAAATATTGGAAACTTTAAGTAACGCAATCAGGGATACAATTTTATTATCAATTCGAAAATCTAAATATTATTCCATAATTTTAGACTGCACACCCTGATGCAAGTAAAACGGAACAAATGACCATTATTATTCGCCTTGTTTCCTGTGACAATGGAATTGTGAAGATCAGGGAAAACATTTTAGGTTTTGCAGATATATCAGATTCCACAGGACGTGGCTTATGCCCAACAATAATGGAACAACTGGAAAAATGGAACATTCCCATTGAAGATATGCGAGGTCATGGGTATGACATGGGGCAAATATGAAAGGGAAAAAATATGAGCTCCAAAATTTGCTTTTGAACAAAAATCCTCGGGATTTTTACGTGCCATGTGCTGCTCATACGCTAAATTTAATCATTAACGATGCAGCCAAAGTGAATGCAGATACAATTAGTTTCTTTGCAATTATTCAAGAAATATACAATTTATTTTCATTATCTTACAAACGTTGGGCAATCCTTTTAAAGTTCGTAAAAAAATTAACATTGAAACAGCCATCAGAAACGTGGTGGGAAAGTAAAATTAATGCAATCCGCCCTCCACGATATCAGTTACGAGAAATATACGATGCACTTTTTGAAATTTTAAATAATGAAAATTTTAATAATGAAACTCAGCATGAAGCACAAACATTATGCGCTAAAATAAAGGACTGCAAATTTATTTGCTCTCTTATAACTTGACATGATTCACTTAACAGAATAAACCCTGTGAGTAAAATGCTTCAAGACAAAAATATGAACATTACACTTGCTTTAGAATCTATCGAAAACTTAAAAATATTCTTACAAGAGTATCGATCAGATACACATTTTAAAGAAGTTATAAAATCGGCAAAAGAACTGAGTGAAGAGGTGGATGGAGAACAAGAATTTAAAACTGGGAAGTTCGACAACGAAAGAAGACACGACAATTTGACCACGAGCATCGTGACGAAACGCGACAATCGCCAGAAGATAAAATTTAGAGTGAATGTGTTTTATACACTTCTAGACGTTGCAATGTGTTCGTTAATAGAACGTTTTGAACAACTAAAAACGTATTATGATAATTTCAATTTCTTGTATAGATTACTACAAATTTATAAAGAAGATTTACGAAAAAATTGTGACTATTTAGAGCAGGGGTCGCCAAACTTCTTTGACCGTTGAACCCTGCAAGAGTTGCTTGACTTTTTATCGACCCCCCCCTCTATTTTACTATTACGTAATTATAATAGGACAAGCAAAAAAAGACGCTTATGTGAGTTTTTAGATTGTTTGTTTTATAGTTACAGTGTTTATTGTATGTATAATATAGTATATATTATTATATTGGCTTAAGGTCAAAGGGATACGTTTTTTGTTTTTGACGTCCTTCTTAACATTACATATTTGATAGGAGGGATAAATAATATCGAAAATATAAAATTTAATTTAGATAATAAAGTAACAATAATACAGTCTTCCTTATATATATGAAAATAAGACTTGGATAAAAGAGCCAATGGGCTTCACTTCGGCGATGTAACATTATTTAAATGAAGGGGATATTATATCCCACATTCGGCATGAAACTCTTTGATTCCGATCTTTGAGTTTCTTATTCGGCTTTGAAATAATGTGGGCTTTAATATCCCCTTCATTTAAATAATTAAAATAAGACCTATATTAACTTAGTATACAATTTACTAACGTTGTCAATGTGAAGGGCGTGCTTCGTGACTCTTGACAAGATTAGAAATGTTGAGTTCAAAATTAGTAAGTTTCAGCCTTAAATCGCTACGGAATTCTATATCTACCTTATTTCTTTGCTTTGTTAAAATGGAATTAACATGACTGAAACTCGCTTCAACTATGCACGCGCCACCGGGCGGGAACCACCGACATCCGTTTATTGGTAAATACGTCATTTTGGCCAACTTGATTGGCCTCCGTAACTATTTTCATGACCTTGCTCCAACTTACAGGTCCTATTCATTCATGTCACTGTTCCCACGATTCACTCTTATTTGCGTTGTCATTCAGGATGGAGGTAATCCAAGTTAACCGAATTAAATATTACCCATACAATGATGTCTTATATTTTTCTATCGACCCCTGAGCCCGAGTCGACCCCTAACAATGTTATATCCACCCCTGGGGGTCGATATCGACCATTTTGGCGACCACTGATTTAGAAATTCTCTTGAAGGACGGCGACAATAAAGACTGTTGCTGAGCTTCCTATTTCTATTAATTAGCGGATAGATCTGAGCTATGGCTTTAGATGCCTTTGCGCACTCAGACTTGATGTGTTGGTTGAAAGATAGCTTTTTGTCGAGAATCACACCCAGGTAATTTGTTTCTGTCTGCCAGGAAATTTTAGTATTGAATAGTAACACATCTCCTGCAGGAGACATTGGCCTTTTTGAGAAAAGAAAAGCTGAGCTTTTTTCAGGGGGTTGACTTCCAGTCTCCACTTGGAGAACCAACCTTCCAGCTTTAGAAGGTTTTCTTGAAGTTTTCTGGTAATGAAGTGAGGTCTGAGAGATCTGGTTAGTATTGCCGTATCGTCCGCATACAGGGCCAAAATGGAAGTCATCAGATTGTGTGGGATGCCTGACATGTATACAGAAAACAGCAATGGAACCAGTAGAGATTTTCTGCAAAGATATGGCGCTGGGACGATGTAGAACAGTTGATTTTAACTTGCATCGATCTATTCTGAAGAAATGAATGGATTAAATGAACCATTTTTAGTGAGGTACCTGCTGAGATAAGTTTGTGCAGGAGTCCAAAATGCCAGATTTTCTCAAATGCTTTGGATAGGTCTAGGAAAACAGCTCCTGTGCACTGGCGCCAGTTACAGCTGGTGGTGATGTATTCGACAATTCTGTGGATTTGCTGGGTAGTACGCAAATCCACACAAAGCCAAAAACGAAACTGTTCTTTATGGAGGATGTTTAGGTCATTTACTGAGGTTTGGAGTCGTGAGATGATGACTTTCTCCGCAACCGTTCCCAGATTGGAGATGAGACTGATTGGACGATAATTGTGCTGTAAGTGTGGGTCTTTGCCTGGCTTATGTATAGGAATTACATCAGCCAGTTTCCAGGTGGAAGGAAAATAGTGAAGTCTTAAGATTGCATTTATTATACTGGTCAGGTGCACTACAGCTTTTCGAGGCAGCAGCTTGATCACCCTCTTTGAGATGCCGTCTGGTCCAGGAGCTTTATTGTTCTTAAGTTTTTTAATAATATCATATAATTCAACAGGTGATGTGGGTACAATATGGTCAGCACTGGTATATGGGAGATTTAATGCATGCCTGACCTGTCTATGGATTTTGTACAAGTGATTGAAATTTAAGTTGTTATAAGGTTTGCAGTGCTCTTCAAGATTCTTTAGTATGGCTTCTGCCTTATCTGCATTTGTGTGGACTAGGCCCTGGTTTGAGATTATGGGGGATCTGTTTTTATTTTTGATGTTTCTCAATAACCCCCAGATAGAGTGATCAATAGGTGAGATAGAGGCTAACTTTTTATCCCAACCTTGGTTTCTATGAGTTTTAAGTGCATCTCTTACTGCTCCATTCGATCTATTAAGCACTGTCTTGTCCCGAGGAGCGCGAGTGTTACGAAATCTCTTCCTAGCTCTGTTCTTCTCTCTGATCAAGTCCATAATATCATCAGGTAAACGACCAGGCTTGGGAACAGGTTTGTGAAAGGTTGCAACCGTTATAGCGGACTTAATCTGTTGGGTGAGGCTAGTCACCGCAGATTCCACATCTTCTGGTGTGCATATGTGAGGAACGGTTCCAATTTGATCCCTAAGTGTTTTAGACAGTCACTTCCACTATATGCCTGAATGAGAGAGAGGAGACAAGCATTCTTGTTCTCCCAATTGCAGTAGAATTGGGTTGTGATCCGACGACAGCTCGTTTAGTGATTTAAGGCTGTACTGCACTTTAATGTCTTACAGGATAGCTATATCCAGGATGTCAGCAGTGCCAGACGTACTGAGATGAGTTGGTTCGGTAGGTCCAGCCACAACAGCATAGTTTGATCCTGTATAGCTAGAAAGGATGCGACCATTTTTATTGGTAGTTTTACTGTTCCAAGCAGGATGTTTTGCATCGAAGTCTCCAGCGATGATGACCGGTCATTTCACTCCAAGGATGGCATCCAGATCTGAGGTCAATAATGTCTTTAATGGAGTGTTTTAAGCAGAAAAAATTTTAAGGTTTCCAATTGAGTTTGTGAGGATTAATTCCTATGATTTCAGGTTGGTGGTTGTAGGGTTGGTTATTGAAAGATGACTGACGGACTTTTTGATAATGGTGGCTGTACCTCCACCTCTATACCCAAGTCTGTCGTTTCTGTAAATCTGATACCCTCTGATGTTTAGGGTGTCAGCAGGCCTCATGTGAGTTTCGTTGATTAGAAATATATCTGTGGGTTGTATCTAATATCGAATTCCTGGATTTCAAATAGTTTATTTTTGATACCATTGGCATTCCAAGCAATAATCCAAAGAGAATTTGGGGCGATTTTTTTTTCCAATGCATCAGAGAGTGCAGATAATAATAATATGGATTGGGTTTGCTGTAAGAATCTTTTTGTAACACTTAGTGATGGATTTCAGTTGCTGAAATCCTGCAGCATGTTTGCAAGAGAAGAGGTGTAATAGCTGATAGATTCGAATGTGGATTATTCAGGTTCTGGGTTTGTACTATCTGTTTGGAGTGGACCAGATCAGCATATGTTCGCTTGATGTTGAAGATTCATTTTCTTAAGAGGCTCAGTTAATGATGGGCGAGCAACTGTTGTCATGATCTCACTCTTGGAGGACTGAGGAGCCTGAGCTTCAGGAACTCTCGCACTAGATGACGAGGTAGACCGATGATCTAGATCGCTCCATCTGTTTTTGGGGTGATGTATACACCCTCTATAATTAGCAGGGTGAGGACCCCCACAATTAGCGCACTTAGCCGGGGTGGATTTTGGCTTGGCGCAGGTGTTTGTGGGGTGATTCTCGCCACAGTTTAGGCATCTGAACTGAGCTTTGCATAGCTTCTGGGCATGGGCAAATTTTTGGCCTCTGTGGCACTGCCCAGAAGATGGTTTCTTTCTCAATGGTTCTGGGGTCCACAGATTAATTTTAGATTATAGATGTCTTTGTAAATGTTATGAATTTCTACTAAGACTAAAGGCATAGGTGTGTTATTTGATCTAAACATTCTAGTGACCTTTATGGGAGGTAGATCATGTAAGTTATTATTATTATTATTATTATTATTACTACCACGGGCTACTCCAGGAGTCCTTAGACTCATCGAGGGAGGTCCTAAACATCATGTTCACGCAGCTGTTCAACATTCTCACAGTATCTATCATACCTTGCCTTGAACTCGCTCACTGTCATAGCACCCACAACAGACTCTGGCAGCTTCTTCCACTCATTTACCACTCTAAAAGTAAAGAACCCAGCTCTAACACCCCTGCTAACCACGCTCTTGCCCAGCTTCCATGGGTGTCCCCTAGTTCTCACACCACCAGTCCTGATCTCAAAAATATCATCTGAATTAATCCTATAGAATCCTTTTAGCAATTTGAATGTCTCAATCATGTCTCCCCTTTTCCGCCTATCAACTAGTTTCTGCAACCCACAAATCTTCAACCTGTTCTCATATGGTTCATTTCATAGACCTGCTATCATCTTAGTCACTCGCCTCTGGATCCTCTCAACCTCCTCCCCATCGAGAGGAACCGAGGTGACCAAATCTGGGCACAGTAGTCGAGATGAGGTCTTATCAGGGCTCGGTACAGAGGTACAATAACTTGTTTTTCTCTGCTCAAGGTATTTTTCAACAACCAAGTGAGTTGATGAGCTGATTTAGCTACTTTCGCAATGTGCCCCCTAAACTTCATCTCCCTATCCACCAACACTCCCAAGTCCCTGGCCTCATCAATCTCCTGGAGTACAGTTCCACCAATGTGGTATACTGCTGCTAATCTTTTCACTCCGAAATGCATAACCTTACATTTTGTCACATTAAATTGACATCCATTCTCCTTAGTCCAGTATTATTTTATGTATTGTGTATTATTTTCCAAAAGAAGAGGAAAAGATCAATCAACACGATTTATATATGGTTTTAATAAATGGAGAAAACTGTCATCTGTAATTCGAGATCATGAGCTTTCTGTTGGTCCCTTTAATTATTTTATTGTTTGGCAAGAATTATAAAAAGGCTTAAATTATGTTCGCCTGTTGACAGAACAAATCAAATTAATATAAATAATAAAGAAACGGAACGTCTAAAATTACTATTTCAAAGAATTGTAGATGTAATTCTATTTTTAGCAAGTAATAATCTGTCATTTCGAGGATCCCATGAAACAATAGAAATGCCGAATAATGGAAATTTTTTAAGTTTAATAGAATTATTAAGTAAATATGATCCTGCACTAATGGATCATGTAAACAAAATTAAAAATACGAAAAAAAAAAAAAGAATTGTACATCATTTGGCGCATAGATTTCAAGAGGAAATTATTGCTGCATTAGGTATGAGATTCTATATTAATGAAGTCCTTAATAAAATTAATGACGATATAAAAGCAGCCATATATTACAGTATCCAAATGGATTGTACTCCTGATATTTCTCACAAGGAAGAAATTCAATAATTAAGAGATATGTAAATTTTGTAGACAAAAAATTAATTATAAATGAGTCATTTATAGGATTTATTGAAGTAACTGATGTGACTGGTGAAGGACTAGCAAATTCGCTTTTAAAAAGAACAGGTGAGCTTGATTTAGATATTATAAAGTGTAGAGGGCAAGCATACGATAACGGTAGCAATATAAAGGGAACATATATATAAAGGCGTACAATCTAGAATAATTAGGGAATGTTATAAGCTGGTGTGAATGGCGGTTGCCAAGTGTTTATATATATGATCCGTGATTTTGACATTTGATATAAAATGTGATTCAAGGAATTTAACGAGTATATTTACTAGCAGCAAATAGTTTTACTGGTGTAGTCAACCGGTTTGGTTTTCAAACAGGTCCAAATAATCAGCTAAGTAGGTAAGTCAACAATTCTCAGAACAAGGGCCTCATGCCATCAGTATCGCCATTATTTCATTCATTTACTTCATTATAAACTGTCTATTATTACTATTGTGGAAAGGGAAAGTCATGTCCTGCTCTACAGAACAAAACTTGAGTCTTATCATGGATGCATCGTACGAGGAACTTAATTTTAAACAGCTCCTAGCAATTTTTAAACACGTAGGAAATCTGCTTCACACAAAACGGCCAGGAAAGGTAGTAGTTCATGAAATACAAGAAGTTGATACAGATGACTCTCAACTTTTAGAACTACTTCAAGACAGCGCTACCGAAAAAAGCAACAACTGCTGAGGATAATTCCCTTACTGACCACACTGATTATCAGGAGGTTCGCGCACGCAAAAAGCGCAAAACTGCGGCCTCTAAACCACCAAATGTGAATGTAATTGAAGAAGATGGCTTTGTCCCAGACTCTCCTACCTCCTCAAGGGAAAAGATCCCCCCGATTAATCTGCGTGAAAAGAATAAATGGATGTCGTTAAGGACTTCAATGAACAACTTCAATGATCTCTTACTACCATGCAAAGAATGTCACAGACGGTGTTATAATTCACCCCAGGACTGTGATGGACTATGGTCGGTTAACATCCAAATTAGATACCAGAGCAATTCGGTATCATACATTCTCACTTGGTTCGGAAAAAAATCTCAAGGTAGTGATCAGAGGTGTATCTGAGGATGTTTCCACAGACGAAATCACTGCAGATCTGCACCAGAATGATCTACCACCAGTAAAGGTCAGCAGAATGATCAGGAGGGACAAGACTCCAATGCCACTAGTGTTGATTGAGATCAGTCAAACCTACAAACACATATATGACCTGACGACCATCTGTGGATTGAAAATCTCGGTAGAACCGTTAAGAAAAAGAGCTTCAACTGGGCAATGCCATAGATGTCAAAAGTTTGGGCATGCCCAGAAAATGTGTAGGGCAGAATTTAAATGCTTGAAGTGTGGGGTCGGTCACCCAACGAACACATGCTCTAAGCCAAAATCTACTCTGGCCAAATGTGTCAACTGTGGCGTTCATCACACTGCCAACTACAGAGGATGCTTGCATAAATCACGTAATAGAAAATCTGAAGAAGGAACATTCTCTTCCTCTCTTAGCACACCTACATCAGCGACTACTTCACAGCCTCCTATAGTTCAGAACAAAGATTCAGAAGCCCATCTACTGAAAACTAAGGCCCCCAAAAGAAGAACTCAAAAACAGCAGTCTAGGAAATATGCCGATGTAACCCGCCCTAAACAGACATCCCTAGAACAGTCAGCATCACACCCAGATCTGACAACAAATATCCTCAGCTATCATTACCTCTTCCTTGGCAAATATGCTGTTAGATTTTAGCAGATCCAATCCTTCACAAAGTTCTACTAACAGATTTCTACAGGACACCCAAGTCATCATTTCAGTGCTCACTAATGAACAGTAACAAACTAAAACCAGAATCTCTAGAGATCATTGCGTGGAACGCGAACGGCTTGAGAAATAAGATTCTAGAACTTCAAAATTTTGTCCAAAGACATCAGCCAGATGTCCTTTTACTAAATGAAACGCACCTAAGACCTTCAGGAAATCCCAAAATTTGTGGATACCAATTGTACAGAACTGATAGATCAACCCACAGAGGTGGAGGCACTGCAATTTTCATTAAAAATTTCATCTCGCATCACTCCACAAACATCCTTTCTACCTCCAACCTTGAAGTCACCGGTATTGAGATTCTCATGAGTTCTGTCGGCAAATTAAAAATCTTTGCAGCATACCATCCCCCACAAAAATCATTATTATTCTCGGATTTGAACGCCTTGTTTGATACCGGAGAGTCTACCATTGTGGCAGGTGATTTAAATGCCAAGCATTCTACCTGGAATAGCCATTCCACCAACAAAAATGTACAGATACTACAGAACTATGCTAGTTTCAACAACCTTCATGTTATAGGTCCTGCTGATCCCACCCAATACAACACTTGTGGTAGGGCTGATGTATTGGACATAGCCATATTGCAGCACATCACACTCCAATACAATTTAATCACAATTAATGATCTATCATCAGACCATAACCCAATGCGGTTAAAATTAGGAAATCTTGAAAAATTATCCCCCCCCCCCTTCACTCATTCATTCCTTGGGAAAGGCTCTCCAAGGTACTTCCAAAATATATTGGTCCTGTTCCCATCATTAAATCAAAAGAGGAAATTGAAACAGCTGTTTAAAAATCTAACAGAACAGATTAAAAACAGCAGCCTGTGCAGCAGTTATTACCCCTGCAACTACCTGCAAATCCAACCACTTGCCTGAAGATATTATGAATTTGATTAGGGAAAAAAATAAGGCTAGAAAAAGATACCACAACACCAGGGCGCCACAAGACAAACGGATCTTGAACAGGTTCAACTCTGCAGTGAGAGATGCCCTCACAGCACATAGAACTCAACTCTGGGAAGAAAAACTGACCTCCATCTCCACTGACAACCACTCCATATGGAATCTTATCCGAAAGATTAAAAACAGAAATAAACTTCTTCAAACAAATTCAGGTCTCATCTGCACTGATGCTGATAAAGCTGAAGCAATAGCAAACCATCATGAAAAACAATGCAAACCTGCATACGACCACCTCGATATTAATGATATATACAAGATCCACCATAACGTCAGATATTCGCTCAATTCAGCTCTCACACATTCCACTCAAACCTCACCTTCTGAAATATATGCTGTTATTCAGAAATTCAAGAATAAAAGGCTCCTGGACCCGATGGTATCTCCAATAAAGTTATAAAACTTATACCACGTAAAGCTATTGTTCATCTAACAAATATAATCAACTCCATCCTTCACTACAAATATTTCTCTTCCTATTGGAAACTGGCATACATAATACCAATTCATAAACTTGGAAAAGATCCCAGTTTGCCTCAAAATTACAGACCAATCAGTCTTATCTCTAATCTCGGCAAAATTGCCGAGAAGGTAATTCTTACTAGGCTTCAAGATTCAGTACTTCGATTAAATATCCTGCCTGAGGAGCAGTTTGGCTTCCGACAATTGCATAGCACCACGCAACAAATACACAAATTGGTAGAACACATCATCACAGGTTTTAACTGGCGTCAATGCACTGGGGCTGTTTTCCTTGACTTAGCCAGTGCATTTGACAATTTTTGGCATTATGGTTTGCTATACAAACTAATATCATCTGGTGTACCAATCGGAATCATTCAACTTATAAAGGCATACCTCTACGATAGACGCATGCAAGTAAGGCTGTGTGGAGTAGTCGCGACACAAAAACGCATCTTGGCTGGAGTTCTACAAGGGTCCTTACTAGCACCAATCCTATTCTCCTTATACTTGTATGATATACCACACCACCCATTATCTTCAATTAAAGCTCTTTATGCTGATGACACAGCGTTATTGGCCAGATCTTTAAAGCCTCACCTAGCCATCAAGAAACTGCAAGAAAACCTACTGCAAATTGAACAATATTTCGCCAAATGGCGACTCCTAGTGAATCCTCTGAAGAGTGTAGCCATCCTATTTTCAAGAAGATTACTGCTTCCTAAAGAAGATATTCTCCTTTTCAACATTAGAATTCCGTGGAAAACTGAGATCAAATATCTTGGTGTAATACTAGACAGAAAACTAACTTCAGTTCACATATCAGCAATCTTTGTGCCAACACATCAAAAGCCATAGCCCAGCTCTACCCGCTAATAAACAGAAAGTAAGCTGAGCACCAGAATCAAACTTCTCATATACAAACTGATGGTTCGTCCAATACTCATCTATGCTTCACCGGCCTGGAGTCATACTTCAAACTCGAATATTATCAAATTACAACGCATCCAGAACAAATGTCTCAGAATGATCCTGGGCGCTACATGGTTCATCTGAACTGTCCAACTGCACCGGGACACGGAAGTCCCCTATATTTATACTTTCACGCAGACTATAGCAACCAAATTCTTCTCAAAAGCAACTGTGCACCCTAACAGACTGATCCAACTGGCTGCTGATTATGATGCAATGGACTATTCTAAGCACAAAGTTCCTAAAGCCATCCTCAACCCCAACACTGAGGATTAATCTCCTAGCCCACTCAGAACGAGCAATTAGCTCATAAACTTTCTCAACTCACAGCTTCTCTCAAGATAGCCGGGAATATGAAAAGCTTTTGCTTCACTCATTATGTCAGTAATGTTAATAGTTAATAGAATAATTAGTTTACAGAATAGAGTAAGATCGTGAGTTAGTAAGATGGCGGCTCGCGTGTTAGTGTTTCGTGTCGTGTATTATTGATGGTGAATTGTGAATTTGACTGATATGTTTTTAGAGATTTATGCTTATTCATTAGTAATAGCAGTTAATTGCTTGCTGCCATAAACAGGCACTTTATTTTCATAGTGGTTTATCCAGGTAAGTCAATTGAATTTACAAGGGTGATACGCTAGGCCTACTGCCGCTAGTATTGCCATTGTTGTATTTTATATCGTGACATCTTATTGCTGGTAGACACCTTAGTGTGTCTACGGGATTTGCTGGTGGACCCTCAAAAGTCGACAGGATTATCTTTACCTGCTCGGAACACCTGAGCAATCTCTACTCTTTCTCCATCTGTGTCTTAACACATTTCTAAATTACTGTCATGGCAAAACTTCTGAGCGAGGCCAAATTCGAGGAAGCATACATGGAATTCCTCAGACTAGAAAAGCTGCTGAGTGAAAATTGGCCAGGAAAAGTCAAGCTCTTTGATACATTCCCCTCCCCCACCCACAGCAGTCACAGAGGAAAATATGGTTGACATGAGTGAAGAGCCCATAACTCTGATGCAATTAGATTTAGCACACTCCCCAAGTATGGAAGATGCTACATCCCAAGATAGCAGTTATTCATACCTTGGAAACAGATACAGAATTCCAATTGGTCAAAAAGAAGAGGAAAATCTCCACAAATGTGGAAGAACCCAAAACAACAGGGAATGGTCATAAAGAAAAGATACCACCAGTAATATTAAGGGATAAGGAAAAATGGATCCCTGTCTCATCGGCCCTCAGAGAACAAAACATCCCATTCTCATGGGCTAAAAACTCAGATGAGGGAGTTAAAATACAACCCACTACTGTCTCGGATTACAGACAATGACCAGATTTATCGACAATGCTAACATCCCATATCACACCTTCATTTCACTCAGTGAAAAGAACCTGAAGGTGGGATAGCTGAAAGTGTCGCTCCTGAAGATGTGTCCACTGATCTCTCCAGACAGGGCCTATCCCCAGTTAAAGTGAGCAGAATGCTCAGATCAGATAAAAGTCTTTGGTGTTGGTGGAAATAAACAACACACAAAAGCAGATCTATGAACTGACTGTAGTATGCGGTCTCAAAATTTCAACTGAGCCTCTTAGGAAAAGAGCATCTGCAGGTCAGTGTCATAGATACCAAAGGTTGGACATGCCCAAAAATTATGTAAGGCAGCCTTCAGGTGCTTGAAGTGCAGCCAGGGACACCAGACCATCACTTGCACCAAACCTCGCACAACACCAGCATGCTGTGCAAACTGCAGAGGACCTCACCCCGCCAACTACAAGGGATGCCTTTCCAATCCAAAAAATTGAAGACCAACAAAAGTCAATCTTGCTCCTCCACGTAACAACGTTTTAAGCAACCAAACAAATCGTCTTCCAGTCCGAAACACCTTGCCTTCTACCTCACAAGAAGGAACAACCATGACCAAAACATATGCCAAGGCTGCAATAACTAAGCCTCCTACATCTCTCGAGCTATAAAGCTCCAACATAACATCCATTTTAACAGCCTCACTTGCCACTATGCTGCAAGAATTCAGCAATACATGCTCCTCAACATCTTCCACAAAGAGGTTCCTGCAAGGCACTCAAAACATTATAACAGCCACCTGTCATGAATAATAAATTCAAACCAAAAGCTCTTAAGATAATCGCATGGAATGCAAATGGATTGATGAACAAGATTTTGGAACTTCAAGAATTTTCAACTCGTCTCAGTGCTGATATCATCTTGATAGGTGAAACACACCTAAGACCAGCTAATAACCCAAAAATCCGTGGATACACTATGTACAGAAACGACAGAATTGGCACAAGAGGTGGAGGCACAGCCATATATATTAAGAGTTATTTGAATCATAATACAATAGACAAGCCCAAAACAGTAAACCAGGAGGTGACTGGTATGGAGGTACATACCTTCAATGCTGGGAGTCTCAAGATCTATGCTGCTTATAACCCTCCAAGCATTTCTCTGCTGATAGATCTAGAATCCATACTTGGTCCAAATGACTCCATAATAATAGCAGGAGATTTCAACTCAAAACACACAGCTTGGTACAGCTCATCAACTAACACCAAAGGCCACACACTTTTTAACTATGCAATGCTCAACTCTGTTGTTGTGGCCGGCCCTACCGACCTGCCCACTTCAGCCCTTCGGGTGGCTCGGATGTGCTGGACATTGTTATCTTTAAAAATTTAAGATACCAATTCAAATTGAAATCAGTCAACGAATTATCCTCTGCCCACAGTCCCATAGTGCTTAATCTAGGTTCATCATATCAATTATCTCCTCTGCACACATTCATACCATGGGACAATTGGCCAAGGTTCTTCCTGATCATATTGGTCCAGTGCCCAATATCAGTAAAAAGGAAGAGATTGACAGAGCAATAAATAACTTAACCATACAAATTCAGAAAGCAATAGAATCAGTCAGACAATCCACTGTCTTCCACCCAACCAACCGTATCCCTGAAGAAATCATGGATCTAATCAGAACAAAAAATAGAGCCAGGAAGAGATACCACAATACCAGAGCCCCACAAGATAAAACAGTATTGAACAATCTAAACAGGCAGGTCCGAGAAGCTCTTCAAAAATATAGAAACCATTAATGGGAAACCAAATTGGCTAACATTAATACTGAAGATCATTCTGTATGGAAATTCTTAAGAGCAATCCGCACCAAAAAAGCAACTCATACCCCCTATACATTTCGGCTTTCTCTTCACAAAGATGAAGAGAAAGCCGAAGCACTAGTAGATAACCTAGAATCTCAGTGCAACCCATCTTATACAAATCTAAATATCAACCTTATGTACAAGATTCATCGTCATGTTAGGACAACCTTAAGACAGAACACTGTTAACTCTGAACATATCACTCCTACAAATCCGGCAGAAATGATAAATATCATCTCCCATCTAAACAATAAAAAAGCTCCAGGACCGGATGGCATAACTAAGAGAATAGTAAAACTACTTCCATCCAAGAAAGGCCATAGTCCATCTCGTCAACATTACAAATGTCAACATTACAAATTCCAGCATTTCCCTACTACATGGAAAACAGCCACAATCATACCACTGAAGAAGCCAGAAAAAGATGCTCACCTTCCCGAAAGCTACAGACCCATAAGCCTATTGTCTAGCCTCGGAAAGGTGACAGAGAAAGTGATCCTCTCAAGATTCCAAGCAGAAACAGATAAGTTAGTAATTTTGCCTAATGAACAGTTCAGCTTCCATAGGGCCCATAGTACAGCTCAACAAGTGCACCGGCTGGTAGAAATTATTACTAAAGGTTTCAACTGGAAACTCAATACAGCTGTCATCTCATCGATGCAGAGAAGGAGTCTGACAAAGTATGGCATCAAGGCCTTCTCTACAAACTGATAAAATTCAACTTTCCAGTCAAGTTAATAAAAATAATACATTCTTACCTGCAAGACAGACATATGCAGGTCAGGGTAGGCGAAACGGTTTCGACCAGACGCAGGATCTCGGCAGGCGTACCTCAGGGATCTCTTCTGGCACCTCTCCTGTTTTCAATCTATGTAGCAGACATCCCTCTGAACCCAAGAACAATATTCACTGCATTATATGCAGATGATACTGCACTGATGGCAAGATCTGAGCCCAAAACTGGCACTAAAGACTGCAAACTAGCATACACACTTTAGAAAAGTGGATGGTAGACTGGAGGATCCAAGTTAACCCCAAGAAAAGCTCAGCTATATTGTTTACTAGAAAGAAAATCCATACCATTGAGGATATTTATTTATTGGGAATAAAGATTCCATGGCAGACTGAAGTTAAATATCTTGGAGTGATTTTTGATAGTAAACTCCTATTCAGCAAACATATTAGTTACATTACCTCAAAAACATCCAACGTCTTAGCACAGCTCTACCCTATGATCAACAGACAAAGTAAACTGGACACGCAAACAAAATTAACAATTTACAAAATGGTAATTCGATCGGTTATCACTTACGCATCCCCAGCATGGAGCCACACCGCAAATTCAAACATTCTAAAACTTCAGCGATTACAGAATAAGTGCCTGAGGATGATTCTGGATGACCCTTGGTTTATAAGAAACACCCAGATCCATAGAGAAGTTAATATCCCTTATATCTCTTCCTTTCTCATAAATTTAGTTGAGAAGTTCTTTACCAAGACAAGTAACCATCCAAACCCGTTAATCAAGGAAGCCTCGGTATATAATGAAGCAGAAATCAACAAATATAAAAGACCAAAGTCTACCTTAAGTTCAGCTGAACACAGCTAAATTCACTGCCATTAATGGGCGAGCATATAGCTCACAAACACTCCATTCAAAGTTCTTTCATTACAAGGCAAAGGGGAATATGAAAAGCAATTTAGCTTCACCAATCTGGCCAGAAATGTTAATGTATGTAATGTAATAATTAGTTTAAACCCTCATGCAATTTATGTACCTTGCTTATCACATTCTTTTAATTTGATAATTTGTGATGCAGCTTCCAGGAGTATACAGGGTGTTCGGGATAAATTTGACATATTTATAATTAATTATATTTTTCCGTAAGTTACATGTATTAACACACACTTCTCTTCATTTAAAAGTTTGGACCCTTCTTCATTCATATACAAGATGTCAGAAAGGATGGATAGCTGGAACCCACCTGAATCATGGAAGAGAATAACTTGTATCATGATGATTCGTGCCCGCCATCAAAATAAGGATATTACGACTGCTGCCAAATGCTCCCTGAATACAGTAAAAACAATCAGGCATGAAGTAGAGACTTGCAATGGTGACTACGAGGATGTAGCAAGAAGAAAGATCCCTAGCAGACGATCTGATTGCGTTCGTACAGCAGAATTCCTCGCAAATCTGCAGGAACAGGTGTTGAAGAACCCTGGCATTGGAATTCGGGCTTTGTTCGTGGAGTTGCTAACTGTAGTCAAGCCCTGGATAACAAGGGTAGCCAATGGTAGGCCGTATGTATGGCAGCAGGATTCGGCCCCTTGCCACACCTCTGGGAAAAGTCAAAAATGGTTGTCTGAAAATTTCTACGACTTCACCAGTCCAAATGTTTGGCCTCCAAACTCTCCAGACCTTAACCCCATGGATTATTTAGTATGGGGCGCAGTTGAAAAAGACACCAATCGCACTTCCAGTAATACAAAAGCCCAGTTAATGGATAAAATTAAAAGTTTTTGCGGCCCTTCCCAGGGAGACTGTAGCATCAGCTTGTTCGAGGTTCCGAAGCAGAATTGAAGCTGTGATCGATGCTAATGGTGGTTATTTTGAGTAAATCTTGTTGATAGTATTGTAATTAACTCTGCCTGTAATGTTTTTTTGTCAATTCATTAAATTTAATAGATACAAAGAAGATTTTCTTTTTCCTTACGAAACTGTCAAATTTATCCCGAACACCCTGTATATTGTAAAAAATCTTTCGGAATATTGCAACGTTTATACTGCATATTTTCTGCATCTACAAAACAAGGTGGGAAATTATACAAAAGCATTTAAATATTACGCTTAAACCATTATGTGATACTCGATGGGAAGCCAAAATAGACGCAGTCAAAGCAGTGTATACACAGTTTGAACAAACTTATTAATGCCTTAGAAGAATTTATTGGTGCAATTAATGATAACACAGCAGTATCCGAAGTTAAAAGTCTACTGGATTCATGACAAGAAATGACATTTATTTTAAGCTTATCGGTGTAGTTTACAATATTGTCAAAAATTAATAGTATCAACAAACTATTTTAAACAAAAACACTTGTTCTTGACTCTGCTTTTAATTTAGTGAATAAAATTAAAATGAAATCCAAAATTTAAGATCAAAATTTAACACATTTTTAAACGGCGCAAAAATGATAGCACGAAACTTGAATATTTCCGAAGACTTCCCTGAAAAAAAAAAAGAATTCGAAAAAGAAAAGGATTATTTTCCGAACTAGCAGAAGATGAAGTTTTACTAAACCTGGTAGAGGAATTTAGATGTCACTTTTTCAACGTTGTGATTGATACTGTTATTGTATAAATAGATGAGAGATTTAAAAATATACCTAATGTTATTTCTTATTTTAAATTAATCACTGATATAAAAACATTAGTAAAAAATGAACTAGAAAACCGCTCAAGGGATTTTGTAAAATATTATAGTAAAGATGTAAATGAAGACGTAATCCAGGAAATTGATTTGTTACGAGAATTGATCTTGGACCAAAAAAATGTAAATAACGAGCAAGACATATTGCAATATATATTAAATAATAGTTATAATGAACTGTTTCCAAAGGTGCTAACTGCATTGAAAATTTGCTTTACGTTACCAGTTACCAGGGCCGACGGAAGCGGGCATGCAGAGCATGTGGGCACCGCCGCCAGGGAGCGGTTCATAAGTTAATTTTTAAGAAACAAAATTTTTATCATAAAAACAGAAAATTCTTAGAATGATCAATATTAAAATAAATAAGGCCGGATACACCAAATAAAAAATTTTAAAAATGTATAGTGCTTCCTCTTTGATCAGCCAGCTGTTTACAATTTGCAGCTAGAGCAGGCTAAATGCTTGCCTGCAGAATGTTGTGTCTACTGCAATCTATCTAAAGTGAAACGATGAACGGTTTTTATGCGCAGAAACAAATTTTCGTACAAAACATTTGTTGCTAGTTAACCAGTCATATGGTACGCATCTCAGTAGGCTACTGACAGTAGCGCAGTTCCGACTATTATTTCGTTTCTGTGTCATGTTGTGTAATAATTTCTTGTGGATATAAAATAGAAATGGAATCAAAAATTTTTAAAAAGTTATCCAGTGCACAAAATCGTAAGCGTCATGCTGCGAAAGAAGCAGATATTAAGAAACAAATTGGGGCTCTTAATAAATTTGTTAAAATATTAAAATATTCTGATGCAGATTGTAACCAACTCGATACATCAGAAATCACAGTTGAAGAACCGTGCACATCATATTACAACTACAGAACATGATTTAAGAGAAAAATAATTAGGATTTAGTCAACTACAACAAGATTTAGTTGTAGTTGACCATGAAACTAACACATTGTTAGTCTCTGTAAATTTAGAAGATCCAGGTGAATGGGGAAATATTGATGAAAAATTACGAGCTGTTTTAATTGAAATGGGGCCTGTTCAAAAGAAAAATATAATATATCCCAGCGATACATATGGTCGTAAATTTGCCGACACGTATTATAATAGAAAAATGGAAAACGGGAGCTCGTGCCAAGAACATGGCTCATTTATTCTGAAACTTTAAATTCTGTTTTTTGCTTTTGTTGCAAACTTGTTGCACCTACTAAATCAACTGAATCACCTACTGAGTCTTGTAGAAGGTTATAACGATTGGAGAAATGTAAGTA
This sequence comes from Typopeltis vanoorti, assembly GCF_054136105.1. Lineage (NCBI taxonomy): Eukaryota > Metazoa > Arthropoda > Arachnida > Uropygi > Thelyphonidae > Typopeltis > Typopeltis vanoorti. The sequence continues at coordinate 6,207,546 of NC_143559.1, forward strand.
CAACTTTACATAGACATGAAACTAGTTTAACTCACATGAAAAATTTCTTTAAATGGAAGGAACTTGATAAAAATTAAAAAAAAAAAAAAAAACTACTATTGATATCCAGACTCAAAGCATGTATGAAATGGAAAAGAAACATTGAACGAGTGTTTTAGAACGCCTGATTGAAATTATAAAATTCCTTGGTAGTCAAAATTTAGCTTTTCACAGATCATCTGATAAATTATATGAAAGGGGTAACGGCAATTTTTTAAAATTAGTCGAACTGTTTGTTATGTTTGATTCCATTATGGAAACTCATGTTGAAAGGGCCCTACAACGAATACAATAGGGTACACTATTTGAGTAAAGACAGTCAAAATGAAATATTGGAAACTTTAAGTAACGCAATCAGGGATACAATTTTATTATAAATTCGAAAATCTAAATATTATTCCATAATTTTAGACTGCACACCTGATGCAAGTAAAACAGAACAAATGACCATTATTATTCGCTTTGTTTCCTGTGACAATGGAATTGTCAAGATCAGAGAAAACGTTTTAGGTTTTACAGATATATCAGATTCGAACGTACGTGGTTTATGTGCAACAATAATGGAACAACTGGAAAAATGGAAACATTCCCATTGAAGACATGCAAGGTATGAAAATGGGGCAAATATGAAAAGGAAAAAAATATGGGCTCCAAAATTTGCTTTTGAACAAAAATCCTCGAGCGTTTTACGTGCCATGTGCTGCTCATACTCTAAATTTAATCGTTAATGATACAGCCAAAGTGAATGCAGATACAATTAGTTTCTTTGCAATTATTCAAGAAATATAAAATTTCTTTTCATTCTCTTACAAACGTTGGGCAATCCTTTTAAAGTTCGTAAAAAAAACTAACATAAACAGCCACCAAAAACGCGATGGGAAAGTAAAATTAATGCAATCCGCCCTCCACGATATCAGTTACGAGAAATATACGATGCACTTTTTGAAATTTTAAATAATGAAAATTTTAATAAAGAAACTAAGCATGAAGCATAAACATTATGTGCTAAAATAAAGGACTACAAAATTATTTGCTCTCTTATAACTTGGCATGATTTACTTAACAGAATAAACCCTGTGAGTAAAATGCTTCAAGACAAAAATATGAACATTACACTTGCTTTAGAATCTATCGAAAACTTAAAAATATTCTTACAAGAGTATCGATCAGATACACATTTTAAAGAAGTTCTAAAAACGGCAAAAGAACTGAGTGAAGAGGTGGACGGAGAACAAGAATTTAAAACTGGTACGGAAGTTCGACGACGAAAGAAGACTCGACTAAGAGCACAATTTCACTACGAGCTTCATGACGAAACGCCACAATCGCCAGAAGATGAATTTAGAATGAATGTGTTTTATACACTTACAATGTGTATATATAAAAATACACATACACGTTGCAATGTGTTCGTTAATAGAACGTTTTGAACAATCAGAAACATATTATGATAATTTCAATTTCTTGTATAGATTACTACAAATTAATAACGAAGATTTACGAAAAAATTGTGACGATTTAGAGATTCTCTTGAAGGACAGCGACAATAAAGACGTAAATGCAATAGAACTATATGACGAGTTATGTGCTTTCCGGGATATTTTTTCGGAAGGATAATTTAAATATTCAAAAGCCCTTTCGATATTCTTAATTTTATTGTGTCCAATAATTTATCTTTCCCTAACTTTTCAATTGCTTAAGAATACTATTAACCTTACCTGTTAGTGTAGCGAGCGGTGAACGTTCTTTTTCAAGTTGAAATTGATTAAAACCTACTTAAGAACAAGTTTGTCATAAAAAAGGCTTGTTAGTTTGGCGTTAATAGCTATTGAAAATGATATATGTGCGGAATTAAACGTTAAGATCATTATTTCTAATTTTGTGAATATGAAATAAAAAACCTTGAAATTTTAATAAAAAAAAATTCAAGTATATTTATGTAATTTAATTTATTTTCTGTTATTCTGTAAAGATGTCATTTTTTGAATACTTATATTAAATGTTCTAATTAATTTTGAATTCTTTTCTTATTTTCTCATCTATTTTGGGTTTCTTTTATTTTTTCTAAAAGATAGTTCCACTTATAAAAAAATTATTTAAAAAATTTTACACGTTACTAAGAATTTAGTAACTTGTAAATGCAAGAATTTTTTAAACTTTAGTTCAAATAAATTTTAACTTTAATTAAAATTCATTTTAATTTTGTTAGCGATTCGGGTCGGTGAGAAGGCTATAATCCCTGCATCATTATATTCAACAATTAAAGTGAAGTGGCTTTATTCCCTCGATGAGTCTAAGGACTCCTGGAGTAGTCCGTAATAATAATAATAATAATAATAATAATAATAATAATAATAATAATAATCAAAATATGCTTTAACTTTTGAGAATTTTTTGAATATTCTGGTTTTTAACGATTATCCTGCCTAGCCAATACCCCCGGTTCGTTATATTTAACGAACCAACGTGTGGCTGTTCCGTCAAAATTTATTTAAGAAATTTCAAATAATTAAAATTTTTATTATCGTAAAAGAACCACACACTCGGATCGTTACAGGGGCGCTTAGATAGAAATTGCATGCGGGCGCCAAGACCCTAGCGCCGGCTCTGCCAGTTACTATAACAAGTGCAGAGCGTTCTTGTAGCAAATTAAAATTGATTAAGAATTATCTTCGGTCAAGTATGTGCGAAGAACGCTTCAATGCACTTGCTATATTAAGTATCGAAAAGGAAATTGCCAAAAATTGTAATTTTTCGGAAATGATTAATGATGTAGCAAAAAAAAAAAAAAAAAAAATCGCATATTTAAATAAATACATATTAAGCAATATACGTGTTAGTAAAACTAGGTCCCTAAATAGTATACCTATTTATTTTTTTATGTGCTTAAATTAATTTACGTACTTAAATTTTTTATATTTACAATTAATTATTTAAACAATAATTAATTGTAAATAGTTTTTGTGCGCTAGTTGGTGAGCCAGGTTACTTTGTCTGTGTTAAATATTTATTTATTTTAATTATTTAATACTTTTGTTTTGTGTTCAGTAAACGTTATGTTAACCTGTTATATTTCGAATGTTTTTTTTTTTTTCTGTGCCAAAATCATTTGCATGAAAGAGGTTTTACAATACGTTTATCGCGAATCGTTTAATTTTTACCTTTGAAAAATATTTTAGGACCCCAAAAGGTTTCTTGAACCTGGGTTCCTTTATAGAGAAGACCGGCCCTGGCTGGGGATAATACTCTTAGCGAGTACTGCATTGACTTTTAACTTTTAGGGCTTTTAGCCTGATGTTGCCTATCTCTGAGCATTTTTTAATTCAAGTTTGGAGATGGATGGAAAGAATATACTATACTAAGCTGCTGACTGTGGTGAGTTAGTTTTGTGTATTGGGTATGATTAGAGTGACGTATTTTGAGTAGTTATGATGTTCACAAAGTTTTGGTTGAAGGATTCTGCTAGGCATTGTGGTTCCATGTCTTGACCAAAACTGTTGATGATGAAGTCTTCCGGGAGGGTTTTACGTTTTCTGTTAAACAATTCGTTGAGTATCGACCATGTTTTTTTCATACTGCACTGTAGGCAGATTTTGATGCTGCACATTTCGGCTGTTAGCTGGCTTCTTATATGTTTGTAAAGCGTTTGTAATTGGGCGTCATTAGGTGATTTTTTAAAAATCTTCCAAAGATGTTCTTGAGGAAAATTCTCTCAACAACAATTGAGAGCATTTTCCTCAAGAACATGCCCTCAATCGTTGTTGAAGAAAACAAACAGATGCAGGACTGTCTGGTTGTTTTCTTTCTTTTTTTAATGTTTTAACTTTTTGTACATTTCTGTAAAACGGAAGAGTAAATTTTTATATGAGGTTATTGGATCATCCAAACTAAGTAGGTTGTTCCAATCTGTCTTTATGAGGCCATTTTATATTTTACTGTGATGGTTGAGATGATGTCTGGCTTGTTATGCAGAGTTCTGTTGTATGTGTTCGCGGAGCAGTTGGCATTTGTGCTATGGAAAGTGGTAGCTATTATGGAATGTTGTGCTATTTTTATTGATACTGTTGATATAATCAATGCACGATTTTGTGTTTCTCAGTATTTTTCTTGTTAGAGAACTTATAGTTATGTTATAGTCATAGTTAATGTTGTGCTGAGAGAGTATATTTCTTTAGGCATTGGTGGCATCAGAAGTAAGATCTAGCAAGTTGATATTGAGGTCTCGTATTAAAGTAAGGAAATCTGCTGTGCGAGTGATGATGCTTATTCAGGTTTCTAAGTCCTCAGAGAAAATTGTGAGAGTTAGTGTCAAGAGGTCTATATGTTGCATTAATAATGTATTTGTATTCTGAGAATTTTTTTTTTTTTTTTTTTTTTTGTTAGCACTGATTTCTAACACAAATGTTTCAACATGTTTAACATTGGCTGGAATCTCAGCAACATTTTCCCATAATGTCATCCCCTTTTGTGTGTTCTACGTAAATATAGTAGTGAAAATGGCGATAATATCTCTGTATTGTTTATAGAAATTTCAGTTAGGATTAATATGTCTGTATTGCTCAGCATGTTATTAAGCAATGCCTATGAGGATGAGCCAGTGTTTCTTTATACTTTTATAGGTATGTAAAATTGAGAATTCAGGGATTACATTTAGGTTGCCTTTCCAAGTGTTTAGTATCTCACAAATCTTGTCTTGAGCAATTTTTGTTTGGACGTATTCCCCTGGGTTTGTGTTGGCCATAACGGTGCATGGGATATGCTTGGGGGGGGGGGGGGGGGGAGTGAATTATCAAGTTATACTGGAAGATTGGTTAGATCACAAGCAGATGAAACTGCATATACTCAGTTCTGATCTTTTCTCATTACTATCCGAGTCTTTAGTCTACAGAAATTTGTACGGTTTTTTTTTTTATTACTGTATTATTATTTCACATTTTCATTTTCCTTGCTTGGAGCAGTCGGTTCTTTTAGTATGGGATCCAATGTTGCTGTAAGTTATGCATTATTGTTTTAAGGTTTTTGGATTCTGTTAATGAGTAAACAAGTCTCCTGCTTCTCACTTGGGATTCCCTCTATATAATTCTTTTCCATCCTTTTTGTATCATGTGTTCCGTCCGTGTTTTCAGGTTTACTGTATTTCTTAATTCCATGTTCTTCCTTTTTAAGTATTTTCGTGTATCGCCTCCATCAGTTTGGATTTGATGTCACAAACTGTCCCTAGTACTTCTTCTACGCTATCATTATCAAAATTTAAATACTCTTGCAATTTATTTATATATTTCTTCCATGCGGGAATTCAGTAATTCTTTTTGCTTTTTATCGCATGTCTTCATCTCTTCCCCTAAACATCAGTCTTTGCAAACCCTTGAGCAATGGGATTATCATATATATATTCTTTCCACTGTTGTTCTGACACTAAAATTATATAGCATAGTAAGTTAAGCCAGTTCAGCTCAACACTCTAACACCTGCGCTGCTATTTCTTCAGTTACTCGCATAAAATAAGTGAGGAGTTATTGATTTTTGATGTTTTAGGTCGTTTATGAATAACTGAGTAGATGATTGGACAGAGCCTTGAGGCTCTGGCATTGATCGTGAAGCTCGAAGAGAGGGAGCCATCTACCATGACTTGCAGAGAACGATCAGAAAGCTGGCTACCCAATTACAGAGGGTGGCAGGGAGACCAAAGGATGACAATTTGTCATCCTTTATATTTTTGCTGCTTTTGCTTGTGTTTTTTGTCTACACTGTGGTCATTGCCATTCCATATGTTTCTTTGCGCCTTTAATCTTTCACGTAGATTCTGATATTCCAGAGTAGTGGTAATGCAGTTTACTTTCACAATCACTGCAGGATACATTGCTCCTTCCGGGCTCCATAACTCAACATATCTCTTGCAGGATATTCTTAGGCATTTGAATGTAACCTTGACTGGACAGTAGCCTACCTTAAATTTGTAGGTTTTTATCATTATTATTTCACATTTTCATTTTCCTGGATTGGAGCAGTCGGTTCTTATAGTATGGGATCCAATGTAAATTTCCTACTAAATTTCAATGTTATATACATTTAAACTTTTGTGGTCAGCAGGAAGTCCACTCTGAAATGTAGCCAAGAGCTCATTATCCACAAGATGGCAGCTATCATCTTGTAGATAACAGAGTATAGATAACGATTTCTTTTATTCATGATTGGCCTCTAAATCGTTTTAATATATGCATAATCTAAAGAATATACACTGGCGTTTAATTTTGTAGATATCACTATAGAAACAATGAAAATTACTAGGAGCGTTCATTTTAGTAGACTTTCACTTGGGCTGATCACAGTGCCGATAATAATAACAATCAACATGACATTTCTTCATTCCCAATTCAAGGCAAATCTTCATCCACTTTCCAGACCCTGGTTCAACCGAAAGTGTACCAAAGCAGTCGGGAAAAAAAAAAAAAAGCTCACTGCAAGTGGCTTGCTTCAAGAAAACGAGCTTCATACTCTGCCTACAAAGCATGCAACATAAGAAAATTAGTCAACAGATTCAAATCTGATTTCATGAAGCCCATCAGAAAAAAAAAACTTGCCTCCTGTTAAAATGGAAGCCGTGCCTTCCGATCCCACGCCAAGGCCATTGGATGCAACTTCTCGCCTGCACTATCCTGATGGCTCCACTGTTAATTCACCACAAGATAAAACTGACTTCCCGGCATCATTCATTTCCTCAAATTCCTGCACTGAAGACCAAGGAAAATCACTTCCTACCATACCGGAGGCCAAGCACCATATGCCTCCATTAGTTATTGGACAAAAATAAATCAGGAAATTACTAAAAACTTGGTTACTAAAAAGTCTTCTAGTCCTTATGCAATTTCTCCTATTGTTTCAAGCATTGTGCTCCAGAATTAACACCCATCCTGCATTGTCTCTACACTCTACTCTACTATACATATATGGTACTTATCCCAATGCATGGCAGCAATCTCATATTGATCCTATTGCATAAAAAAGGTGATAGATGTCAACCATCAAACTACAAACCAACTGCCATCACCTCAGTGCTCTTCAAAATAATGGAGAAAGTAATCAATATCCACCTTCTGCATTACTTAGAGGACCAGCAATTAATCAGCGATCATTAGTACAGATTCCACCATTCAAGATACACAGCTGATCTTGTGGCTTACATCACCCACCACTGGAAAGGTTCGGAGAAACATGCAGCGCTTGACATTTCCAAAGCTTTTGCCCATGTGTGGCATCATGGCCTGCTCAACAAATTGTCACCCTTTAGTCTCCCTGCCACTCTCTCTTCAAGCTGCACCATCAATGCCCAGAACTTCAAGGCTTTATCCTATCACCTACTCTATTATTCATAAACGACCGACTCACAATCATCAATAATCCTGTCCACAGCTTTGCTGATAACAGTACTCTCCACTCATCCTATGACAACAAACCATGTGGTACTCTGTCATCCCAAGCTACAAGATCATCTACAACCAGTGTCCTAAACATTTATCTTCACACTAACCTTCAATGGAACAAGGACAATCTTGTCATGTTCAATGCCACCAAAACACAGTCTTGTCTTTTCTCTCAAAAAAGAGATCTCAGTTCACCTACCCTTACTCTCAGTAACACACAAATCACCAGACAAGATCAGATCTCTCTGCCTGGACTGATGTTTACCACCAGTCTCTACTGGCATAAACACATCACATCAATAGCCTACTCAGCATCCAAGAAACTAGTCATTCTGTTTCGTTCAAAAGAATATTTTACACCCAACCAACTCCTAACTATATACATATTCCAGATACTCCCATGGCCAGAATACTGATCACGTTTGGGTGGCGCACCTGAAACTTCCCTTAAAATCCTTGATGCTGTCCATAGACGAACAATTAGGTTCATTGATGATCCCTACAAATTAAAGATGCCGAGAAATTATATTCTTGGTTTCATCCTTTCTCCAAGTGTAAGCAAACCAAGTTTGCACGTGAAGTCACTTCACGACTGGGTTACTTGTATATAGAGGCTAATGACTTAACATCACTTGCCTTAGTATTGCATAATGAAATGTACATATTCTTATTGACATGTATAATGCTATACATTACAGGAAGGGCCACTATCCAGATCTGTTTTGACCTTTATTGAGGTTTCATCAGTGAGAGGCAGACCCAGAAGTGATGATACCAAGGTTGAAGTCTTGCCATCTTTAATTTATAGTATAACCAAGTTTAAAAAACTTTCAACATCTCTAATACAGAGTGTTTCAATAATAGGGGACATTTTTCAGCTACTTGTATATGGATATACAACTTCTGCATTACTTCAACCTTGGAATCACTTCTGGGTCTGGCTTCCACTGATGAGACCTCAATAAAAGTCAAAACCAGTCTGGGTAGTGGCTCTTTCCATAATACATAGCATTATACATGTCCATAAGGATATGTGCATCGCATTATGGGATACTAAGGTAACTGATGTGAAGTCATTAGCCTCTATATACAAGTAATCCAGTGGTGAAGTGACTTTATGCACAAATTTTGTTTGCATACACTTGGATAAAGGATTAAACCAAGAATATAATTTCTTGGCATTTTTAATTTATAGTATAACCAAGTGAAAAAAACTTCAACATTGATGATCCCTCTTACAAAATTCACTTCAACCTCTATCTCACAGACTCAGTGTTTCAACACTGTGTCTATTCTACAGGTACTTCCATGCTCACTGAATTGCCAGCTATCATTCCTTCACTTTCAGCTGCACCTGTTAATGCAAGAGCAACAGCTGCTCAGCATCCCATTCCTGTGCAACTGCAAATGCATCAAACCTGCTTCCCCTCTGTCCTCTGGAGCAGCCTTCCTCATGAAGTATTGCCAATCACAACTTGCAGCTCTTCAAAAAAAAAAAAACTTCAATCTCAGTCCTCATCTGCAGCCCATACATGCCACTGATGTGCTTATAGGTCTCTTGACCTTTTGTGTATGGGATCAAGGTAAAAAAAAAAAAATCCTTATTAAACCTGTTCTTTGCAAAACTACTAATTCTCCATCCACTCATTTCTGTATGCAAGTTCTTACCAATTTTTTCCAACATCCTCACCACAACTGCTGAGTTTTTTTTATGTGGCACTCTCCTATCCCCCCCTTGATAAATGCTTTTAGAAACCTACAGTATGCTTGTACCATGGGTATTCATCACCTGGTATGTGACCAGGTAATGGACTTCATCTCTCTCTCCCTAAACATCAGTCTTTGCAAACCCTTGAGCAATGGGATTATCATATATTCTTTCCACTGTTGTTCTGACACTAAAATTATATAGCCTGATAAGTTAAGCCAGTTCAGCTCAACACTCTTTTTAACATCTGCACTGCTATTTCTTCAGTATCTATTGCTGAATTCTTATTCAGTTATGCAACAGCTCTATTATCTCCTCTTTATATGACTAAGTTTCTTCAGTGAGAAGGTAACAGTAAGTTCAATGTTGCATACACCAGGTTGCCAGCTCTTACAAAATGGGCACTTATTAGTTAAATAATTGCTTCTGCATCTGTGACATGTATACAATCTGCACTCATTAAAGATTTTCTTTCACGTTCTTTCTTTCTTTTACTTGCAGTATAATAACAGAATTCTTTTGTTTTTCTAACTTGCAGAATTAATTTCTTTTCAATACTCAGAATTAGCTTTCCATACAATACTTGTAACTTTTCTTGCCTATATCTTATAATTTACCCAAATTTTCTCACTGACTCTTTAGCAATCATAGCAGTTTTTAATCCAGTCCTATCATACCAAGATAGCAGATTTACAGTCTTGACTTTCTTGCTCTTCTTTTTCACTTCTATCAGCAACTCTTTCATACTTTCATATATTCTTTTATTGCATATTTCTTGCCTTTTGATTCATTTGTGCTACCAAAATAATCAGTTCTCTCACTTCTACCCTCTGTAAAGTAACTTCAGTAACATCCATTATTTTTGCAACTGAGAAACATGATCTTTTTACTTTCTCGTTAAGTACACCTCTTATCACTGAATCTGCATAGAATAACTTCTCCTTACTCCCAGTTCCTCATTCTTTCATAATTTTCCCATTCACTTTTGTGTTCATTCTTCCTTCTGCTGAGCCACATGCCAATTGTTTCTCCAGTTGCTTATTTTTTGTCCTATGAAGGACTCCAACTACTATTTCTGTGTGCCATTTCTCTTCTCATTGTCATCCCCATCCTTCACATTCATGAACATCGAATGAATTTCTTTTGCCGTTAAACCTTCTTTTACAAAGAATTTTATAACTGCATGATACTCAATTTTATCCATTTCATCCATTTCAAGGGAATACAGACCACTTTTTGCTTCAGACAGTATAAAACAAACTACTTGTTAGAATGACTTGCAATTTTACATGGATGCTTATGACAGACGTACCAACTTAGAAAAAAAAATCTTGCCGATAATGTTGCCATCTATGGTCGAGGCTGAGAACTTTTCAGACCACCCTCATTTACCTTGTTATAGTACGTAAGTTAGCAAACCCATGCTGTAACCACAAAGAATACTGCTGTTTTCCACCCAATTCTGTATCCTACTTCTCACCAATCTCTCTAGTACCTTCACCACAACTCCAGATAAGCCTGTAGCTTCAAATTATAGAATTTGAAGCTACAGGCTTATCACCAACTTCATGCATTGGAACAATTTTACCTTCTTTCCACTCCCTTGGAAACTGTGCTGTTGTAAGACTTATTAAACAAGCATGCCAATGCTACTGTCAATTCCCTGAAACATTCCCTTAAGTTGTGATAAGTCATCAAGTCTTATCGCCTTAATAAAAAAAGGTTATTTATTCCTCAAATACCTCCTGCTCACTCACAATTAACCACCTTACCGGCCATTATGGATCAAATATGCATCCTCAAGCACTTCGTATCCATCATATATTTCAATGTAATATCAACGCTATTACAATTTTAATATGCACTTCACATTCATGGTAACTTGGACGTATATATACGTCCTAGCCGGTAGCATGGTTAAGCCATCCTCATCTATGTTCTCTACGCTTAAGTTCCTCATGATTCCATCCTGATCAGGATGAAACATCCTTATAAATTGGTCACTGAATATCTCAACAATGTTCTTCAGCAGTTACCATTCTACCACTTTCATCCATTAACATCATCTTACCATGATCATTCTTCCTTCTACTTGCAACATATCTAAAAAAACTCTCTAAGGTTTTTCTTTGCCTGATTTACCAATTTCTGCTCATACTGCACTTTTGTTTTCCTTACTAACCGAGTCACTCTCCTGGCCTGTTCTTTATACTCTTCATAAAACTGATTATTACCATTATTCATCTTGCACTGCCTACAACGTACCTTCTTTTTCGAGATTTCATGCTTAAGCTCCCCATTCATCCATTTTACACCTCCATTATTCAGCCTTTTTTGGCTTTTGGAATACATTCACACATTGATTCTGTAATGTATTTCTTTGTCAGTTGTCATGCAGCATTTATTTCCTTACCATGCAACATGCTATAGCTCCAAGCTGTCTCCTGAGCTTGTCATAATCACCATCCTTATAATTCCACATATGTCCTTTCTTCACAGAAGTTATATTATTTAAAAATTTCCTCTCAAAAGGTTGTGAAGCTCCTCACATTTCTTCCAGGAAATTCAGGACTGTCCACATGGTATTTTCTTTGACTTATCAGTAAGTTTTCCCTTAGAAAAATAAGTGAAAGTTGTTTGAATAAAGTTAAAGAAATCTAACAAGTGTAGTTGGTGTTCCCAGATACCAGAACTTCAGGATTTCTGTTTGTATCATGGCTGCTACTTTTCCCAATTCTTTCAGTCTTTTTGGTGAATGCTGATAAAAGGTATATCATTTTTTGCTACTGTTTTAATATTATAAGGAAACATCTTCAACAGAATTTAAAACAGCCAGAATCAAATTATATACAATTCAATGTGCTGATATAAGATCTGGCACATCTCTCATTATTTTGCTACTGACCCATTGCCTTTTCCCAGCATGTTCCCTGCTCCATCACTTCTGACCTAATAACCAAATATCAGTTTTCCATGGCAAGAATAACTTATTCAATTCACTGTCTAATGCATCAAAGTACTTGGAAGCTGTTTAAAACGAGAATTATAGAAACAAATACCTCTTTCAATTTCTGATTTTGATGAGGAGGAGGAACAAACTCCTTCTCATTTGAAATAGCTATAGAAGTATCTAAAAAAAGACTCACTCTACTGGAGTCTTTGATTTCCTTAACTATTCCTTGTTTATCCATATGATATCAACAATAACTCACACAAATTCTTTATATTTCATATCATTCTGTTACTACTCTATCTACTTGAATTATATCTATATAATGGCAATCACGTTTTTGAGATCAGTAAATGGTTCATTGAATTTAACTATATAAGGGCACTTAAGATGTTCAAGCATTTTAGAATTCATTGTCCTGCAAAGCAGCTAGAGATATTTGTGTATGTGTGTGTGTTTTGTATAAATGTCTCCATTTTAAAAGGTCCTCAAAAACCCTATAGCAATCTAACTATTATTTTTCAAGAAATAACAAGGTATAAAAATATTAATTATAACTTTACTTTTCTATATTTCGGCAATGTTACAATGTCATCATCAGGGATCACAAAAAACAATGATATGTGCATGTAAGCACTAACACTGGGCAAATGAGGCTGGAGAAAGGCAACCAAAGTCAGGCCTAGAGACCTAAATGGTGTCCCCTAGTAGGCTAGATTGGGTGGTCTAGGCCTTAGGCTGAAGATCCGAGGATGAGTGCTTCCCAAATTTGGGGCAGTCTCATGCACCCAAATTTGTTGAGGTTTGGAAAGTTTTTCAGGGCTGAAGCAGATATGAGGAATAGTCTCTCATATTTGTATTTGCTGAGGTGTAATAGAGTGTCCTTCTTCCAGTGTATCCTGTGATGAGTGCCCAAAGCATGATCAGCAAGTCCTGAGTGGTTGTACTGGTGCAACCAGATGTAGTCCTCGTGTTCAGAAATTCTGATATTGGCTATCCTGTCTATTTGGCTGTAGTAAGACAGGTCAGCAACTGCAAGGAACCTGGAAGGTCTAAGAAATGTATGTGGCTGGCTGGTCTTTGGTGAGGTAGATAAGGGATGCCAATTTTTTATGTAGTCTGTAAGTGGTTGTAAGGTTGCATTTCCTTGGGATTTTTGTCAGTTTTTCAGATGTGCCCCAGATATATGGAATGGTGATAGATTTGAGTAATCTCTGCTCTGAAGGAGGGAGGGGATTGCAGTATGATTTTTGGGGATTGTAGTCATTGACTAAGAAAGTCTTGAGATTATGGTTAAGTTAGCCAGGGGGTGAAGAAAGTGAAAAACTCATGGCTGTCCCCTCTATCTGTTTGTAGAATTTTCCTTGCCAAACGAAATGGCCTGAGTTCGTGTGAACTGAAACAGAGCTGATATATCAGGAGGCGAGGATGAGGTCTAATGTATCTAAGGCATCATGAATAAAGAGGAGACAACAAAACTGACCATCAGTGTGTTGGAGTGTGAAGTTTCTATACTGACTTTAAAGTGGATGTTTTTTTATGTATGAAGGTGTGTTGCCAGTATATTGTGTGAGTATTTTGGCTATATGTTTGGCTTATCTGTATGTGGGTGAATCAATGGCATTCTGTTTATTGTTTTTTTGGTAGTTCCATACATCTGGAGGAGAGGGTCTAGAGTTATATGGTTTTAGTTTGTTTGTGACTTCCACAGGCCAAGAGATAACCATTTTAAGGAGCCTATGGAGTGTTCTGCTCTGTGTACTGGTGGGATCATAGTCTATAGGAAGGTAGATAGGTAGGTAACAGTAAGGAGGCAAGCTTACCTGTGTAATCTAATTGGTTTAAAACCACAGTGGCTTTTCCCTTATCTGCTTTGTAATTACTATTCTATTGTTGTTTTTAATTAATTCTTTCAAATTCATTTCATTTCTTTTCTTTTTGGTGGTTTGGCATGAGTTGAGTTCACTGACTACATCCAAATTGATTTGTTAGTAATATGGTTGGTAAGGCTGAGAATACTGCATTCTACTTGGATCATTATTTCTTTTGCATAAATTTTTTTAGATATTAGTGAAAACAGGCAGGACAGCCAATATCAGAATTTATGAACACAAGGTCTACATCCAATTCCTCCAGTACAGTCAATCAAAACTTGCTGACCACGCATTTGACGCTCACCACAGGATGTGCGGAAATTACACCATAGCAAATAAAAATATGAGAGTCTATTCCTCAAATCTGCCTCAGCACAGAAAATATTTCCAAATGTCAACAAATTTGGGAAGCACTCATCCTCAGATATTCAGCTCAGTGGCCAAGACCACCTAATCCATCTCCACTGGGGGGGGAGGCACTATTTAGAACTCCAGTCCTGAGTTTGGTTGCCTTTCTTCAGCCTCATTTGCTCCTCAGTGTTAGTGCTTAATTGTACATATCATTGTTTTGTTATCCCTGATGATGGCAATGTAAGATTACCAAAATATAGGAAAGTATTAAGTAAATTTATTATAATTAATATTTTAATATATGTTGTTGCCTATCTACCAGAATTCCAATAGCAGTCTAGAGTTTTCTCTAAAATTCTAAGATATTTTTTACAGGTATTTCAAAATGCAACTTTGTCTTTGTAACACAACCACATGAATCTGTTGAGCCATTTGTTTTGGAAAGTACATCATCACCTGATTGCTCATACTCGATGATACAACAGAGCTCTTTCCTAGAGAGTTTTTAGCACTTTCTGGTCCTAGCAATTCACCTTCAGTTTTGCATCCCTTCACAAAACTTAAAAGTGTAGTTTGAGTTTTCTTTTGTTTATTGTTTACAATGAAGGGTATATTTATATAAATTATCCATATGCAATAATACAACAAACAAAAATAATAAGTTTCACAAAACACAAGATGGCAGCACTTGCTGTGGAGCCAGACTTGCTTTTCAAAATGTACTGTCACATGATTCAATCTTTGATTTGTCTATGCAAATAATTGCATTTTTTTTTTTTTTTAAAAATAACAGAATTAAATAGCTTGCTATTATGTAAAATGTTCGAATATTTATTATTATTATTCAGGCCTCCATGGAGTCAAGTGAGTCATCATGGGAAGTCCTTTCTAGGAAACAAAGTCTATCATGCCCCTCCTTGAACTCATTGACCGTTCTTGCTGCATTCCATGGGTCAACCACCCTCCATGAAAAGAAACCACTCCTCACCCTCTTGCTCACAGCTTCCTTTGCAACTTCCAGGGATGGTCCCTTGTCATCATTGGTCCTTCCCATTGTTCCACCAAGTGAAATAACTCTCAAGTGTCAACCCTATAACAGCCTCTCAACAGTTTAAAAGTCCCAATCATATCACATCTCATTCTTCTATCCACCAAACTCTGCAGTCCACATTCTCTCAGATGATCCTCATAACTGATATTGTACAGTCCAGAAACCATCTTTGTTATCTGCCTCTGTACCCTTTCCACAGTTAATTTATCCCCTTCAAATCCTAGGGACCAAATTTGAGAACAATAGTCTAAGTGTGGTCTGATCAGGGTCTTATACAATGGAATGATAACTCTTTTATCTCTGCAGGTCAGCAACCTTCTCAGTATTGCAGCAATCCTCTGGGTTACCTTCAACACCTTTGCAACATGCTCCCTGAATTTCAGTTTTCTATCAATCATCACTCCCAGATCTCTTGTCTCCCTTACTTCCTCCAGTATGGCTCCTCCAATCGAGTATGCAGACTCCCATCGATGTATCCCAAACTTCAGGTCTTTATATTTCGCTGCATTAAAACGGCACTCCCATCATTCGACCATCTGTCTAATTTATTCAAATCATCTTGCAGGACTGATACATCTGCACTATTACTAATAACCCTTCCAGCTTCACATAATCTGCAAACAACGGAATATCCCCCTGCAGTCCACTGAAAATGTTAATGATATAAAGGTTAAACAATACAGGTTCTAGTACTGAGCCCTGTGGGAACCCACTCATAACCTTCTGCCTCCTTGATATTGCTCCACCATATCCATCAGACAGCCAATCCTGACATCTAAACCCATGTGTTGCAACTTAAATATCAGCTTATCATGTGGCACCTTGTCAAATGCCTTTGCAAAATCCAAAAAAATGGCATGGCAGTATATGTCTTCCCCTCATCGACTACTCGTCACTTTATTATAAAACACAATCATATCACTAAAGCATGAGTGCTCCTTAAGAAATCCATGTTGATTCTCACAGATAACATTACCCTCATCTGCCCAACACTGTATATGGTCCTTCACTAATTTCTTAAAGACCTTAACTACTGATGTCACACAAACTGGCTTATAATTAGACACCTCCAGTCTACTAACACCTTTGTGCAGAGGCACTATCTTCCCTTTCCTCCATTCATTGGTTACCTTTCCCAAAGCTAGACTTTTATTGAAGAGCCAGGTCAATGGAACTGTCAGTTCTTTAGCACAGTCTCTCAAACCCATGGTGAAATACCATCCAGTCCCACAGCTTTACTGGTATCCAGAGTACTCAGTATTTGGACCACACTCTCCTATTGCATGAACTATATTCTCTATACTTCAAACCTGCCCCTATTTTTCCAGGATGAAATACTCAAATAAAGTTGTTTATTGAACAACTCCACTATGTCCTGTGCATCAGTCACTCTATTCCCATTTTTATCCCATAATGTCATTCTTCCACAATCATTTTTCCTCCTACTTGCTACATAGCTAAAAAATTCCCTAGGATTTTGTTTGGAGCTTAATACTAATCTCTTCTCATATTATAGTTTTGCCTTCTTCACCATACTAGTCACTCTCCTGGCTTGAGTCTTATATTCTTCATGTATCTGCTCTCCACCCCTCTCCTTATATCTCTTCTATAATCTCTTTTTCAACTGCAGTTCCTGTTTGATATTGTGTGTCCTCCACTTTACACCAATTGTGTCGTCTTCTTTAATCATGGAATACAGCTTACTATTGCTGCCAACAAATATTCCTTTACAATTTCCCAAGCACTAATGATGTCTCACCCTTCCAATTCTTCCCTTCATGGACTGTCTCAAGTTGATATCTAAGACTACTATCACCTGCCTTATAATTCCAGATACGTTCCATTTTCTTTGATACTCCCGCATGTCTATTCATCTTCCAAGTCAAAACCACATGGTCACTCTCTCCAATTCCAGGGAGAGATGTCATCTCAGTTATTATGCTCTTCTAATGCGTACCCGGACAGTTCAACGCGGGGAAAATTGATCGGCAACAATTTATCACATAGAAAATTCATCGCGAAGACTATTCATCGCTGGAAATTTAATCGTGGGGAAAATTAATTGCATGAAAATTCATTGCGGATATATGTGAAAAATTTTTTTTTTTTAATTTACGTATAAAGTTATTCATATTCTTTCTTACTAGGCTCTGTAGATGGAATATTAATTGTTACAAAACTGGGATAGGATGGTGAGGAAGAAAGAGTACCATATTTAAGAATATTTAGGGAGAACAGTTATATCCAACTAACTGCTGATTGTTGTCAGCAGACAGTGAAAATTAAAATTATTTGAACTAATTACATGAAGAGCCAAAGGCTTCAATTCGGCGACGTGAAATTATTTAAGTAAAGGGATATTACATCCCATATTGTTTCATAGCCGAATAAGAAACTCAAAGATTTTCATGCTGAATATAGAAACTATATAAAGTTCGGCGAGTCCAAGCGTAAGCAAATACTTGCACAGTGCAACACAGCAACTCAGTTGTATATAGTCAATAAAGGTTGAAACCAGTCTGGGTAGTGACCTCTCATAATGTAGAACAGTAATACAGCTCCTAGGAGCTGGGTTTCACATTACGAGTAAATACCAAGAACAGTGATAGGAGCTTGCTCCACCCTTGCTATGAGTTGCCTCAGTGTTGCACTATCCAGGTATTTGCTTATGCTTGGATTTGCCAAACTTTATATAGTTTCTTATTCGGCTATGAAACAATATGGGATGTAATATCCCTTTACTTAAATTATTTGAACTGTTTGTTACCCGCTAAAACAAGTGTTGTGCACCTAGAAGGCATGAATGTCGTGATGTTCTGTTTTTATTTCTTCAAAATTGTACTATTAGCCACTTCGAAGGAGCAATTATTATTCTGTTGTTATTAAAACAACTTAAACATTTATCTGAGGCCTGTGCAGCTCAGTCGAAGTGGTGCTTGCATCCTCTGCACTTGAAGTCAGACTTAAGTTCAAGTCTAGTCGCTGAATGGAGGAACTTTTTCTAAGCCTTTCTTCGACCGATTCGCGAGTTAGTCAATCTCTGGCACAAGCAAGTGGGTTTTTCCTCCTGGAAACTCAGATTTTTTATCCCGTAAATTAAAGAAAATCGACCATAATACCCACATTATTTCAGACAGTAACATATCTTGTTAGGGTTAGGTACCAAGAGATGGCAGCACTTGTTTGCCAACCTCTTCATCTGTGGTGCTATAATTAGTGATAGACATAGGCCAGCTATCTCTGACTGGTTACTGGTGGAGATTGAACTGCCCACTCAGTCTCCAAAAAGCTAGGTAGGGTATAAAGGCCTCGCCTACTCCCTATATGGGAATAAAAAGGTGTTAGCTGATTTATTTATATTTATTTAAAAAATTTATCTTCAAGAGGAACTGGAATCAGTACAATCAGGCATCTCTCTATCAATATTTGTAGTCCTGAAAAGGACTGTTTTGATGATCATGAAAAGCAACACTTTATTTCATACTATTCAAAATTGAGCAGTATGGGAAAAAAAAATGACACAAATAGGTGAATGCACAGGCACAGTTTTCAAAATAAAAACTTATAGGCAACTCGTCATAAGTAATCAAGAGTTTCACAATTTTCATAATCACCAACGATGAGCTGAAGTCTTTTTTGCAGTATCTCGATAGCATTTCTTACCAGGAGGATGGGTGCTAGCTGTATATTGCTCTAGTTTTCCCCTCATTGAAATGTTGCACATACTTCAAAGTTTTCAGAAACTTCCATATTGTCAGATGAGAAGCACCAATTAGTAAGCTGAATGCATGATGCCACCCTTCGCATGAGTTGTTTGTCTTTCATACTGCCACCAGAGCAGCATGGTAACAATTCCATAAGGCATGGGGAGAGCGAGGTGGACGACGAAGTGATCGACGATCAGGTTTTCCAATCCAGATGTCTTCTATGTAGTGCAGAACAGACTGAACTTCAGCAGGATAGTCATTATTTTCATATAACACTTCAAAAGCACGTACAACATTTGTAGACGGCACAAAAGCAATTGCCAATATCATGTGCATTTTTATTGCAAATTCAGAATCAGTTTCGTATTGTTGTTGAAGACCATTTGCTTGAATGTTGCGAAATATTATTATTACAGGCAGCTCCAAGGAGTCCTTAGACTCATCGAAGGAGGCCCAACATCATGTCAAGAACAACTATTCAACATTCACACAGTATCTATCATACTTCATCTTGAATTCATTTACAGTCGTGGCAACCACAACAGACTCTGGCAACTTATTCAACTCATTTACCACTCTCCAAGTAAAAAACCTAGCTCTAACACCCTTGCTAACCACATTCTTACCAAGCTTCCATGGATGGCCCCTAGTTCTCCCACTACCAGTCCTATTCTCAAAAATATCCTCTGAATTAATCTTATAGAAACCCTTCAGTAATTTGAATGTCTCAATCATATCACCCCTTTTCTGCCTATCAACCAATTTCTGCAGCCCACAAATCTTCAACCTGTTCTCATAAGGTTCATTCCATAGTCCTGCTATTATCTTGGTCACTCGTCTCTAGATCCTCTCTACCTCCTCCCCATTGAGAAGAAACCCTGGCGCCCATATCTGGGCACAGTAGTCTAGATGGGGTCTTAGCAAGGCTCGATACAGAGGAACAATAACCTGTTTGTCTCTGCTCGTTAAAGTGTTTTTCAGCAACCAAGTGATTTGATGAGCTGATTTTGCCACTTTTGCGATGTGTCCCCTAAACTTCAACTCCCTATCGATCAACACTCCCAAATCCCTGGCCTTGTCAATCTCCTTGAGTACAGTTCCACAAATGTGATATACTGCTGCTAATCTTTTCACCCCAAAATGCAAAACCTTAAATTTTTCCACATTAAATTGACATTCATTCTCCTTAGCGCAGTCCTCCAAACTATCCAAATCATCCTGCAAAATTTTGATATCCTGAGCATTCACTATTGCTCTACCTAACTTTGCATCATCTGCAAACAGATGCACAGTTCCTCTCAGATCCTGTGGTCCAAGAAATGAACCCTGTGCACACCGCTAGTCACAGGAGGTCATTTGGACTCTACTCCTGAATAAACCACTCTGATATATCTCCATCAACCACCCTCCTATCCATCTCACCAACCCCATATCCATTCTCATATGCTGCAGTTTAGTGATTAGAATTCCATGTGGTATCCTATCAAAGGCTTTAGCAAGGTCCAGTAGAATCACTGTAAACCCGTTAACCTTATCCAGTTCAGCCGTCACTGTGTTATAGAACGTGAGCAAGTTACTGATGCATGATCTACCCTTTATAAAACCATGCTGTCCCCCCTACAGTATCCCATTTTCATCTATCCAATCTTGTATTTTCCTCTTGACTATTTTCTCCAAGACCTTGACAATTCCTGATATGCTGATCAGCTGGTAATTTTCAACAGCAGTCTTGGAACCTCCTTTATGCAGTGGAACTATTTTCCCTATTTTCACCCCCAAAGAAAATGGCCAAAGGCACTGACAATTCTTTAGCCGCTTCTCGTACCACACGAGCTGGTATACCATCCCATCCCGCAGATGAATTGACATTGAGGTTTTGTAATATACTATTCACCCCCGCTTCATTCACTCGGTAATTCTACTATATCAACTGATTCGGTTACCTCCCTATCATTGGCATTCTTTAAAATCAATCTGCCGTATACATTTTTTCTTTTACTTGGAACATATCGAAAAAACTGTTTGGGATTCTCTTTAGCCTGCATGACTAATGTTCTTTCATAATCCGCTTTTGCTTTTCTTACCACACTTGTTACCCTTCTGGCCTGGGCTTTATACTGTTCATGTGCCTGCAGGTCACCTTTCTCCTTAAATTCCCTCCACAGTTGTTTCTTTTTTTTTTTCAGCTCAAGCTTGATGGTGCTATTCATCCATTTAATCCCTACTTGATTTATTATTCGGACTCTAGGTATACAGTCAGCCACTGCCTCCTGCAAACACTTCTTAACCGCCTCCCATGCACTATCAACATCCATCCCTTGCAGTTTTACATGCCATGGCACTGAACCAATCAAACTCCTAAGCTTGTCATACTTACCAGCCCGATAATTCCACATGTACCCTGTCTTAATTGTAAATTCCACACCTTTAGCCACCTCCCAAGTCAAGATCCTATGATCTCTCACCAATTGGTGGCAATGTGTCATATTCGTTACAGTCAAATCCTCAGATGCAATTACTAGGTCAAGCACTCTCTGACCCCCCTAGTATTTTCCATTACATGCTGTCGCAGATAATTATCCATTAATAACTGCCTAAAATCCAATTCCTTCCACCCACGTATCCTCTCCTCCCTCCAATCAATGCTACCATAGTTGAAATCTCCCATAATAATTACCCTCCTTCCACTCATTTCTTCTATTTGCTTATGCATACAATCTCCATCATCTTTTCCATCACCTGGTCAATAGCAGCACCCAATTGTATATTTTGTTCTGCTAGCTTCAATCTCACACCAAATGTGCTCTTTTCTCTATCCTGCAATTCAACTTCTATTCTCCTTGGCTGCAGCTTATCAGCTACCATCAATAATACTCCTCCCCCATTTTATTCTCCCTGTCATTCTTGAACACACTATACCCCTCACATTCAATCCCACTAGCTATATCATCTTCAGTCAGCCATATTTCACTAATGCCAATAACCTGTGGTCTGGAAGTGCCAACCAAGGCCAAAAATTCTTCTTTCTTGTTCCTAATACTCCTAGCATTAGTATACATGAATTGCAGACCCCCGTTAGCACCATCCCTACCTTGATGCCTTATACTAACTATCCCATTCTGATTTGTTCTCCTTATTCGCTCGGGCATATTATACTCATTCATACACTCAACTGCCTCCCTAAGGTCTGCATATCTACTTCCCCCCCTAATAAATCTAGTTTCCCTGATTCTGCACATCCACTTCATTCAAGAACGCTTTTTCAAGTCTCCTTACACCGAATCCATTCAAATGCAAACCATCCATCTTATGTAGATCCTTTTGCCCATCGAACTCACTCCAGACGTCCACAAATTCCACACCACGCATAAAGTCATTTGCAATTATGGCCCTCCTTCTAAACTCTTCACTGTCATATCACGGAAAAAGACTAATCATCCTAACTCTCTCACTCTTCTCTTTTGCTACCTCAAACAATTCCTTTAAATCTTCTATCATTTCCATTTTATCTCCTTTCAAATCATTCGTACCTGCCACCACTATCATTTCTTTCACCCTTTGCTTGTGCTCCCTAATAGACTCACTTATGTCCTTAATGGTCGCACCAGGTTGGTACAATTTTGTCAAATTCTCTATCACACCTCATACTCCATACAGCACTCGCTGTATGGAGTATGAGGTGTGATAGAGAATCTAATTAATCTCCATACAGCACTCGCTCCATTTTGTTTACATTCATAATCATACTCTTATTTTTCCTATCATACTTTTTTTTATTGGCTGGTACGCTCGGTAGACATTTGTGCATATGCTCCAGCTGCCGCTTTGCCCTACGTATCGCTCCACTCAATCATGTGATCTCACTCATTGCATCTATCTCATCTTTTTTATTATCTGTTAAACCATTAATATGATCTGTATTAATATCTTCATTCTCACTTTCTATGCCGCCCTCACAGCTCTCTGGTACAACCTCGCAATTTCTTCTTATTATTACGGGCGACTCCAGGGAGTCCTTAGACTCATCGAGGGAGGCCCTAAACATCATGTCCACACAACTATACGACATTCTCACAGTATCTATCGTACCTTGCCTTGAACTCACTCACCGTCATAGCACCCACAACAGACTCTGGCAGCTTATTCCACTCATTTACCACTCTAAAAGTAAAGAACCCAGCTCTAACACCCTTGCTAACCACCCTCTTGCCCAGCTTCCATAGGCGTCCCCTAGTTCTCCCACCACCAGCCCTGATCTCAAAAATATCCTCTGAATTAATCGTATAGAAACCCTTCAGTAATTTGAATGTCTCAATCATATCACTCCTTTTCTGCCTATCAACTTATTTCTGCAGCCCACAAATCTTCAACTTGTTTTCATAAGGTTCATTCCATAGTCCTGCTATTATCTTGGTGACTCATCTCTGGATCCTCTCCACTTCCTGCCCATCGAGAAGAAACCCTGGCACAGTAGTCTAGATGGGGTCTTATCAAGGCTCGATACAGAAGAACAATATGTTTGTCTCTGCTTGTTAAAGTGTTTTTCAGCAACCAAGTAATTTGATGAGCTGATTTATTTTGCCACTTTTGCAATGTGCCCCCTAAACTTCATCTCCCTATCCACCAACACTCCCAAGTCCCTGGCCTCATCAATCTCCTGGAACGATCATATCTCTATTTTCTACATTCTGAAATTTGACAAAAATATCACGCTCACGACCTGAAACACACTTTAATTCCTCATTTTCTGCACACATTCACTCCAACATCATCATCTAACCATACTCCAACCGCTCTCCGCAATGCATACATTTCGCAGATACTACACTGAATAATCTCCTTTATGTTACTGTTATTGAACAAAGATTGTGAACCATTATTACTAGCCGCCATTTTTCTTCTTACCGGAGCCATGTGCATGCTTCTATCTTATCTTATCGAATTAATAATTGAAACAACACCAAAAATGCACAAACAGACACACTAAGATACGAAAAGCAAACAAAACTATGTAATATTCTAGCAAAATTGTCAATGATAACTTACAATAACACTTATCTTATCAGAAGCTCTCAACAAACACTACACACCACAAGTCCCTCTAGCAGCAATATCCCAATATACACTGGGAAAAGTGAAAAAGGCAACCTTTATGCTGACTATTCGGAAATGTTCCACAGAATGCATTTATTGAAGCCACTTCAAAATCTGTTATGATTAAATTTGGCAACAAATTTGGTTCCAAATTTTTTAACATGTGTATAACTCTACAATATGTATCTTCATTTATTCAAAGCATAAACAGCAGGAATCACGTTATCGTCTATAAGGCCATGAATTGTGTACAGCTGCTCAAAAAGAGGTGGAGTAGTTTTAAAAGTGCCATCCGTATACCATGTTATCGACTGCGACAATAACTGTAGATTTCGTTTAGTAGAAAATATCAGCAATCTGTTGTGGCCATCGTTACTGTCATGCAAAAGAAACTCTTCATTTCCACAGGTGATTTTATATATAGGCGGAATAATTATATTAGTTAACGAATTTGGATTTGGTGGTACCTGTCCTGCTTGATTTCGGGTTCTTCGTTAAGTAGCTTCGCTGCTTCAACTCGTGCCACATTACCAGCATAATTATGTTGGTTAATTTGTTTGATGTTGTCGCCAGCTGCATGGCAATGCATTTTTTGAAGCTAATCACATTTTCCAAAAAATCTTTTCATTTTCTTTGTCTTTTATATTTCCTGCTGTTTATTCAAAGCATAAACAGCAGGAATCACGTTATCGTCTATAAGGCCATGAATTGTGTACAGCTGCTCAAAAAGAGGTGGAGTAGTTTTAAAAGTGCCATCCGTATACCATGTTATCGACTGCGACAATAACTGTAGATTTCGTTTAGTAGAAAATATCAGCAATCTGTTGTGGCCATCGTTACTGTCATGCAAAAGAAACTCTTCATTTCCACAGGTGATTTTATATATAGGCGGAATAATTATATTAGTTAACGAATTTGGATTTGGTGGTACCTGTCCTGCTTGATTTCGGGTTCTTCGTTAAGTAGCTTCGCTGCTTCAACTCGTGCCACATTACCAGCATAATTATGTTGGTTAATTTGTTTGATGTTGTCGCCAGCTGCATGGCAATGCATTTTTTGAAGCTAATCACATTTTCCAAAAAATCTTTTCATTTTCTTTGTCTTTTATAAATAAATGACAATTATCATTCAATTTATGCTTCATCTTCTCGCTTAAAATAAATTCCAGAGGCATCGTGCAATAATTGTAATTAATTTATAAATTGGCTCTTAAACTTCGAACTTTTAAACATTAACCAAAACAAAAAAATGTCGGGGATCAGCCTTCTGAGAACATGTGACGTAAAACTGTTTAATTTGAAATTTCCAGCGCAGAACTTCGCTTCCCAAATATCTAAGCAGGAATACATTCACAGTAGCAGCTCCAACATAGTAGTGAAACAGCAGCTTTTATACTCTAGGAACCAGTGGTTAAATTCAGCCAGGGCTCTCTGGGTCACAGCCCTGGAACTTTTTTGTGCACCAGACCCAGAACATTTTTGTTTTCTGACTTTTCTCCCTTTACAGTAATTAAGCCTAACACAAAACAGACAGCAATGACAGGCTATTAAGAAGTGCACACGATTCGTGCGGTATTAACAAAAGATCGTGCGATCGAAAGATAAAAGCAAACTGCCAGTTGAGTTGAAATGCTAACTCTCTTCAACCGAATTTCATATGTGAAACTGCCATAACAACATTCACTACGTATATATTTCTTAGTTTTAACACGGTCGGTTGAATTTCATTGCTGCTTTGCCAACTCACACACATCAACTGTAATTAATAACAATAGTTTTTAGCTAGATACTGTTTGCCATATGGTTTTGTTTGCCATACGAGTCTTGAAGACTTCTTGAAGGTGCCACATAATAATATTTTGAAAGTATAGAAAGATGCTAAAATTCATATGCCATTTGTCTCTGATAAGATGCCAGTAGCTAGTGGATTTCTGGAGTCTGTCTAATATATGTATTTAAAATCAGATATACAAGAAAACCTTGCTTAATGCAATTAATTAATCCATCAATTAATGTGCACTAAGCGAATACAATAAACAATTCGCATAATTATAATTCATCCATCAGTTAGCATAAATTTGAAAAAAAAAAAATACAGTATAAGCTATATTAGAGGATAAAATCAAAGTTAATAAAAATAAGTGGCTTAAATTTTTACTTAATGTCTAAACATTTGATTGAGCTACTTTTTTTAAAAAAAATTAAGTAAAGATGTTTGAATAGTGCTTGACTTTTTCATTTTGTCATGCAATTTGCGATAACTGGTTTATCAAGACTTCGGCAGACTTCCTTCCATATCGGAATCAGCATCAAACAAAATTTCTTTTGAATGCTCAATGTGATTGAAAACTAGCTCAAGTTCTTTTGCTTCTTAGTCATAACATTCTGTTCTTGTTCGCACTCCTTTTCTTCTTCTTCTTCATATGCACACTGTTCCTGTAGTTGAAGATTATTCTCGCTTAACTGTTCTGAATGGGTATCGAGCCAGTTTCTCACAATTTCATTATCTACTTCATTAAATCCAGGTTCTTTTCCAACTGCACTGATTTCTTCAATAATGTTATTAGCTGGGTTATTAAAACCAATGAAATGATTTGCAGTGAGGTAAGACCTTCTGCCACATGGCTCTCATATTGCTGGCATTGACTTCCTCCCATGCTAAATTAATATTTTCTACTGCTTGCTTGATATCGTAATTTTTCCGGAACTCAAGTACAGAAATTGTATTCTCTTTACTTGTTACTTTAAGGGCCTGGGCAAAAGTTCTATGAAGGGAGTATACTTTTTGGAGTAAGCAGATTTCGATGATATGACCCCTTGTTTCATTGGCTGAAGGAAAGAAGTTGTATTTTGGGGCAAAAAAACAATCCACATTTTCGTTAAGATCGGCAAGCTCAGGATGACCAAGAGCATTATCCAATAACAAAAGGGGTTTAAAGGTAAGATTATTTTTCCTACAGTAGTCTGTAACCGAAGGACAAAAATAACAGTGGAATCACTCCTCAAAAAGAGTTTTGGTCACCCAAGCATTCTTATTTGATTTCCAAATTACTGGCAGTTTTTGTTGGTTATATCCTCTTAATGATCTTGGATTTTGTGCACAATAAACTAATATAGGCTTCAGTTTAAACTCACCTTCTGCATTCCCTCCTAATAAAAGCAGAAGACAATCATTAGATACTTTGTATCCTGGTTGAGATGCTTCAGTTTTAGCTAGGAAAGTTTTTTCTGGTATACTCTTCCAAAAGAGATCAGTTTCATTGATGGTGAATATTTGACGATCGTCATAATCATCCGCGTGAATTATCCTTGGCAATTCTTCAGGAAACTTGGCCGCATATTTATTAGCACTAGCAGATTTCCCAGCTTTCTTATGTTATGGAGTCCAGCTCGATTTTTAAAATGGTCAAACCATTCTGAACTCACAGTAAAGCTTTCACACTCCTCTTGAAATTTGGCCTCTTTCAATGATGTAAAAATATTTAGAGCTTTTCCTTGAATATTCCTTATACTAAGAGGTATTCTTTTTTGGTTACAATCCTCAATAGAAGACATTCCATCTCAATCATTAAATGGTTTCTATTTCAGATGATCTGCATTCTTAAAGAAACAGTAGCAACTTTTCCTTGTTCTTTGCTGTTATTTAATATGGTCTGAGCTGTAGAGTCACTGTATCCCAGGTCTCGCACAATCATTGTATTACTAGTGCCACTTTCATGTATCTTAATGACTTCCAGCTTTTCCTCTAACATAATTACTTTTCTTCTATTTTTATTACTGCTGCTTTTTTTTTTTTGTCTTTCTCTTTTCCATATCAGGGGTTGAATATAATAAAGCATTGTAGGTATCTGAATTAAAGCAAAATGAAGGAAAAGTGATTGAGCAAGAGAACGCAGTTTGTACTTGCACTTGCGATGATAGCTTTGAGTCAACTACTGAGCAGTTGACTCAAAGACAGAGTCTGAAGCGAGCGGCTGCACTTGGTGCCGCTGCTTGCTTCAGATTTGCAACAAAAAATTTTGCGCAACATAAAAAAATCCCATTAACTGATTAATCACTTGCTTAAAACTGGAAATAGTATCCAATCACTCACATTGAATTCGCATTAAGCAAGGTTTTCCTGTATTTTAAGGAAATGCGTTTTATTGCTTTCAACAGCTAGTAGACATTACAGCTCAAATTATTACTGAATTTGATCTGAGCAAGTCCAAGTGCAGATTATAGCTTAAAATTGTAACTGTGTTAAAAATGCCATATGCCAACATTCAACAGATTTATATCTTACTTTACTGCAAAATATTGCATAGGAACAAAATTCATTTTTAATTTTTTTTTAGCAGTTATTTTCATTAACAATTCTTCTTTTCAGCCATTTTCTGTTCACTGCTGGACAAAGGCTCCTCCAGTTTCCTTCCACCTTTCTTGGCAATGATTGACCAATTTTTCACAACAAAATTTGACAATTCATTACTTCACCTTCTTTTAGGATGCCTCAGCCTCATTTCCCTTCTTTTGGAATCCAGTTTGTTAGTATGGTGGTCCATCACTCATCTTCTCTTCTGGATAGATGT
Organism: Typopeltis vanoorti; assembly: GCF_054136105.1. Classification (NCBI taxonomy): domain Eukaryota; kingdom Metazoa; phylum Arthropoda; class Arachnida; order Uropygi; family Thelyphonidae; genus Typopeltis; species Typopeltis vanoorti. The sequence goes on from NC_143559.1 coordinate 6,236,311, forward strand.
CTAGCCCATTTCCGTTTTAGTTGCTTGTGGTGAAGAATGATGTCAGTGATACGAGTCTGGCTTCTTAGCCAGACGTTAACACTAGGTTGATTTAAAAAATTAATCAAATAGGGATTTAGAACTGTTTTTATTTTAAATACATTTTAGTGGAAGTAGGCTTTAAATGACAAGTGCTGTTAACTGTTCTACGATGATGTACTGATTGGAAATGAGGTCCATTATTCCTTTTGTCAGATCTGCAAAGAAATGTTGGATAAACAGTGATTATTTAGCACCTGGCTTGTCAATTGTGAGCTACTGGAAATATATATATATATATTTTAAATACTTTATATTTGTTTGACAGTTTTTTGGAACATTTATTTGTTTGTTGTAATCTACTGCAGGTAGTACACCACAATGGACTTGATATTATTGAGACTTTGGCTTGTTCGTTTTGGACTTCTGACAGTGTGTGTGTGTTTAAAAAACTTACCTATTTGGTATGGTTTTCAGACTTTGTGTTTGGCAGGATCATGCTTGCAAATTAATGGGTTAAGTTGGATGGTGGCATTTGCAAAGAATATTTGCCTTTCACATAGGAAAGTTTTCATATCAGGGATATACTAGCTTCTTGCTGACGCTGTGTTTCTTAAGAACAATGGATGCTATTCATAAACGTTTTTTTTTTTATTATCTGTAGTTTTTTAATGTTTGAATTCCATGCAGGTGAACTATATATCAGGATCGGCCTGATCAGCATCCTGTATAGGAGTAGTTGAAGTTTTCTGCTTAGCCTGCTATGTCATTTGAGTAATGAGTATAGCTGTCCTCTTTGCTTTTGAGCAGACATGGCTGACATGAATCGCATGAAGCAAAGCCCTTTATCTAGTTGTACCCTAAGTATTTGACTAACACTTCAGAGCTCTTGTTTGTTACACCAACATAAATTCGCCATTTTCTAAACTATTCTTCTAGTTTCAAGATTGCATTTTGCAATTTTTTTTCAGTTGCAAATCGGTCAGAGGGGGACATATCATTAGTGAAGTATTGTCTGCATATAGGACAGTTATGGTGGGAACTGTGCATGAGATCAACCACATACTTGGCAAAGATAATTTTCGTTCAGACAATCTAATTCCCTGAAGCTACATTCAAAGAATGAGATTGCTAAGATGGGATTTGGTACGTTTGGCCAGTTGTAGGTTGAATGTGGCCTCCAGAAGTTTGAAAAGACACCTGTTATGCAAAATTTTGTCGAATGTCTTGCAACATCCAGGAAGAACATCCCTATGTATACTTTCTACAACTCTCAAAACTTCTTTGGTGGGGTGATTCTGCCAGAATCCAAATTGCTTGTTGGGGGTGAGATTTAATGCTTTAGTCTCTTTCTGACATCTTATGATTGTTATTTATCCTCTTGACTTTTTACTATGGAGAAGGCTCATTGGGTGATATTTTTCAGGGAATTGTCCTGTTTTTCCTAGTTTTCAGATTAAGGTTACATCCCTACTTTCTGTCCTGCTGGGAAGTAATGATATTTTAATTCTGCATATAATAGCAGCAGTGTGCATTACAGCTTCATGCAGGAGACCTTTCTTGATTTTGTTTAAAATCCAATTTTGGCTTGGTGGTTTGAGGATGATTTCGTGCACCTTAGTGGGAAATGTCAGTTGGACGGTAATTCTGTGGACTGTGCCTTTTAGTTTACAGTATATTCAGATATATGCTTTATGGATTACATCCAGATCCATGTGGACATATTATGAACTACTGCTTCTCTAGACTGTGAGCAAAAAAAAAAAAAAGCTTCAACTTTATCCTGGTAAACCAATTCACATTCACAATGGATTGGTGGGAATCATATTGGAGGCTTAATGGAGTATACACATACACAGCACTAAGAAAGGATTAAAAACTATTTTAATGCTTTCAATATTTCATCTAAGTAGAAGTGGTGCTTGCATCCTCTGCACTAGACTGCCCAAAGACAAACTTACATTGAAGTCTAGTCTCCTTTGTGTGTGTATTACAAGTGTTAGTTGCATTCCCTGAAGATGTCTCGGTGATTGAGATGAAAGCATTACTGGAAGCATTAAAAAGTCTTAATCCTTTCTTAGTGCTATCAATACTTCATTAAACCTCAAATATGATGTTCTCCCAGCTAAAGTCTTAACACACAGATTGGTGGGAGTGGTTTACAGTCTGTGCATAAAGCTTTCGTTATTTTTCAAAGGGTCTGGTCTTCTGTATTTAAGGACTGCAGTTTTGTCTCCTATTGTTGATTTCAATAGTTTTTAAGTACATATCAAACTTGGTTCATAGCCTTCTCAAGCTCTTGACAAATTTTCTATATAAATTAGTGTAAACTTAAATATTCTGTTTCAAATTACCATTTTCAATTGTTAGTCTATACCGAATGAGCTACAAAGAGCCTCTGTAGCTCATTCGGTATAGACGAAGCCCTTTGGTCAGAAAGACCTGGGTTTGATTCCTGTCCATGACATGAGGAACCTTTATCTGGTCTCTTTCGGTTAGTTAGCTAGTCTCATACAGAAGTAGAGGGTTTTTTCACCAAGAAACTCGGGTTTTTCATCCCTCAGAACAAGCAAACAGGCCCGTGAACACACAGATTTACAGTCAGAAAATACATACTTAATCCCTCACTAGGAAGGCTCAATCTATCCTAAGGGAGGGTTGAGGAATGGGAAACCCCATATAAATAAAAAAAAAGTGTATTTACATTGTGAGAACTGCATGAGCTTGTTTATATCTATATACATAGATGTATACAGCTGTGCATTATTTACATATTACATTCACATACAGGATTAACATTTTATGAAGAGATTGTAGTAGATATGCTTGTAGTTTACTGCATCCAAAATAAGTATTATAGTTTAATGTTTATCTATGTTTAAAATACAAAGTTTAAGAGACTTATTTGGTTGACTATAAACAGCTGGATAGAGCTTTGGGAAAGAGAGAGAGAGATAAATATGTTGAGATAGAGAAGAATTTTTGGAATCGCTAAGAAAAAGTACCATTAAAAGCAGTGTTTCAGAAAGAATGATGTTTTGAAAGTTATTTAGCTTTTATGTTACAAAACTAACTGGAATAAGAGTTGTGTAAGAAATTTATAGCCACTTTGGAATTGATAAATGAAGTTTCTCATATAGAAAGAAAATGATTTTTGGATATTGAAGTTTCGATTAGTATAGTAATGATTTAACAGCTGCTTTTGAGAACAGATACAGCGAGTTAATTTTTTAAGTGTTCAATGATTTTGCCTAAGGCCTGTGTTGCTCAGCAGAAGTGGTGCTTGCATCCTCTGTACTAGGCTGCCTGAAGATAGACTCAAGTTCAAGTCTAGTCATTCAACTGTAGAAACTTTTTCTAAGCCTTTCTAAACCTGAGAGTCAATCTCTGGCACAGCAAGCAGGGTTTTCTTCTCTCAAAAACTCCAGTTTTTCAACCTGTAAACTCAAGAAAATCAACAGAAGAAACCACATTATTTCAGACAAGAACATGTCCTGTTAGGATTAGTCAGTAAGGGATAGCAGTACTTAGTTGCCAGTCATGTCACTGGTTGCCACTTATAATTATAGTCTTGGGCAAGCTATTGCTGATTGGCTACTGGCAGATATTGAACTGCCCATGCAGTTCAATATCTATTGGCAGATATTGAACTGCCCCAAAAGCTAGACAAGATTAAAAAAAGACCTTGCATATTCCCTATAAGGGAATAAAAGGAATAAACTGAATTTTTTAATAATTTTTCCTTGGGAATCCATCATATAGGAAGAGAAACAAGATTCTGAATCTTGAAAATGAAAGTAAAAATAAAGAATGTTTTACCAGAATCTTACTACTAGGCATTTAAAAGAGGAGTGCTAGACAGAGTTCAAAATCAAGATCTTATTATCCAACTGTGAACTTTCAAATTATTATTATTCAGGCCTCCATGGAAACACAAAGTCTATCATACCACTCCTTGAAAACATTCACCATTCTTGCTCTCACACCACTCTTTCAGGTAATGCATTCCATGGTTCAACTACCCTCCATGCAAAGAAACCACTCCTCACCCTCTTGCTCACAGCTTCTTTTTGCAACAACATATAGGGATGGCACCTTGTCATCGCTCCTTCCTACTATTCCACCAAGTGATACTCCCCAGTGTCAACCCTGTAACTATAACTATCTCTCAACAGTTTAAAAGTCTCAATGATATCACCTCTCCATCTTCTATCTATCAAACTCTGTAGTCCAAATTCCCTCAGCTGATCCTCATAACTAACACTGTACAGTCCTGAAACCATCTTTGTTATCTGCCTATGTACCCTTTCCACAGATCATTTATCCTATTCAAATACTAAAGACCAAATCTGAGAACAATAGTCTAAGTGTGGTCTGAGCAGGGTCTTATACAATGGAACAATAACTCTTTTATCTCTGCAAGTCAGCGTCGTTCTCAGTATTGCAGTAATCTTCTGGATTACCTTCACCACCTTTGCAATATGTTCCCTGAATTTCAGTTTTCTATCAATCACCATTTCCAGATCTCTCGTCTCCCCTACTTCCTCCAGTAGCGTATGCAGCCTCCAATTAACATATCCCAAACTTCAAGACTTTACATTTTGCTGAATTAACCCCCCCCCCACCATTCATTTGACCATTTGTCTAGTTTATTCAAGTGCTCTTTCAGGGCTGCCACCTCTGAACTGTTACTGCTAATCCTTCCCAGGCTTCACATCATCCACAAACAACTGAATATCCCCTTGCAATCCATTGACAAATTGACAATGTCATTAATATAAAGGTTGAACAACACAGGTCCCAGTACTGAGCCCCGTAGAACCTCACTTGTAACCTTCCGCTTCCTTGATATTGTCCCACCATATATAACTCTCTGATACCTATCAGACAGCCAATTCTAAATCCAGTTGACTAAACCAACATCTAAACCCATGTGCTGCAACTTAAATATCAGCTTATCATGTGGCACCTCAAATGCTATGCAAAATTCAAAAAAATGCCAGTATATGGCCAGGCTGATGCTATCAGCGCCACCAATTCATCTCCTTTATTCAGGATACTCCTGGCATTAGCATAAAGCATAAAAATGTCACTGCTTCTATAGCTATCATTATTCCTTCCAGACTCTATTCTCAGTGTTACCTGATGTTATCCCCCTTTCCCCAAGCACCCATTTCCATAAGAAGCTACCCCTGCTACCATCCACTCTGGGAATTCTAGTTTCCCTGCTATGATGCATCGACTCGTTCAGAAAACAGCAATCTCTCCAGATGCCTACATCCTTCCTCATTCAAATGCAAGAGGTCTCACGCATACAGCTCCTTTCTATTCTCAAATGACCTTCAAGCATCGACATATCCCAATCCTCTCTTCTGACACATTCTGGCTATTCATTATTACTGCTCTTCTGCTCAGCTAAACATTATCATTATCTGACTATATAGGAAATCTGCAATGAATTTCAAGATTTTTATAAGAGAAAAGTGGTTTTTAAGATAATGAACTGTTTCTAATGAAAAAAAAATAAACTGTTTCATTCAACTTTCACTGGAAGTGCAGCTGAGTTTGAGAGAAACAGATGATCCTTTTAGCTAGCATAACATTGAACCCAGATAAAATTCGATTTATTTTAATCATCTCTTTTTATTTTTCAAGAAAAATTTCTGTGGTTTAAGTGAAGTTCAGAATATAGTATATTGTTTCTTAATATTTCGTTTTTGTAAATAGAGGTGCAAAGACTCTTATTTGTGTGCTTAGATTTCAGTATAGAAATCTGATACCACTGGCAGTCTATTTTTACAAAAGGTGTAACTGATGACCATGATTTAATAAATATATAAAAATTTCCACAAATATTAGATAAAACTTCTACAGAAGTTAGCAGTGCTGCTATGGACCAGTGTCTGGGGTATTGCTGCCTGCCTCTATTCTTTTCATGGATAAGATTAAAATCTGCCACATTTGCAGTGGCAGCTGTTAGTGTAGATGTTATCATCTTTTCCGAGTTTAAAACTGAGTCGATGTTTGGAACAGGTTGAACAGATTCTTGAAGAGCAATCATTACTTTTGTTCAGTTGATGGTTGAGATACATATCCCAATCAGTGGCGTATTTAGGTATTTCCTGCCCCTAGGCCTGCAGAAAGTGCCCCCCCCATATTTAATGAACATGTTGATTTACATGTATAACCTATTTATAATGTATATTCGTAATATAAATATAATTACAAAAATGAGAAAAAGCCTGGAAATTTGCTGCTCTAGGTCCGGGCCTATACCTAAATACGCCACTGATCCCAATATGTATCTCAGTCTATCCCAGCGAGAAAAATATCCCAGTATTTTTGTGTTGTAAGCCCAGATGGAGTAAAACTGGGCTATGACCAGAGCTGAGGTCATCCATACTTTGCCTTATATGATATTGGTGCACAATATTTTGTAGTATCACTATGTCAAGGCCATTAGGCAGTTTCTGCTACATTATAGTATATGTTTTATGCACTATAGCGTAGTGTAGCATATAGTGTAGTACATAAAACATATACTATAATTTTCCAGGTTGTGAACTGGGCATTCAGGTCTCATGATATCTGCTGATACCTGTCAGACAGGTATCGATAAGTTGTATATGGAGGAGTGATATCCCAAAAGAGGAAGCTCATTAGTGGAGTGCCACAAAGATTTGTTTTTGACCAATTATTGTTTAACTTGTATGTTAATGACATTGGGACTGGCTTAACTGGAGATGTGCAGCTGTTCACAGATTATGTCAAGTTGGGAATGGCTATGATAAGTAGCACAGATGTTATGGCTTTGCAGGAGGATCTGAATAGATTGTGTTAGTGGGCAAATAATTGGAGCCTTCAGTTTAATGTAACAAAGTGGAAGGTTTTGAATTTGGTAGGCAAGGTTATGATGCAGAGTATACAATTAATGGAGAAACTGTGAAGGAGGTGGAGGAGATCAGAGATCTGGGAGTGATGACGGACAGAGACTTGTAGTTTAGGAGGTCATACTGCTAAAATTGTAACAACATCTCAATATATTATGGCCGTAATGAGGAGGATATTGATGTATAGAGGCAAAAAGGTTATGGTTTCTCTGTATAAGGCTTGGAACAGGCCACATATGGACTACTCTTCACATATTAGGTTGCCTAGTGTACAGAGGTATCAGAATGTATTTGAGAAGGTGCAGAGAAAGTTTAGTAAGTTAGTGTCAGGTCAATGGAATGTCAGATACAAGGAGAGATTGAGGGAATTTAAGTTAGATAACTATGTGAATAGAAGAAGAGAGGATAAGTTATTATTATTATTGTACGGGTACCTCCATGAAGCCTGAAAACTCATTGAGGGGAACCCAAACTATCCACACAACTGTTGTACCTCTCCTTGAAGCTATTAACAGACAAAGTACTCATGACTGATTCTGTCAACCCATTTCACTCATTCACAACTCTCCACCCAAAAAATCTAGTCCTTGCACACCTATTAACCACACTTTATTCAACTTCAAGGGATGAACCCTTGTTCTGGGGTTCATCTAGTCAAGTCCTGAAACATTTTGCATGCATCAATATTATAAAAACTTTAAGCAACTTAAAATGTTTTTATCATATCCCCTCTTTTTCTGCTATCAACCAACGCCTGCAATCCATACACCCTCATATCTATCCTCATAAGGAACATTTCTTAGACCACTCACCACCTGGGTCGCTTGCCTCTGAATCTTCTCCATTGCTTCCTCATCTGCAAAAAACAAATGAGTACAGTAATCAAGATGTGGGGGGGGGGGGTATCAAGACCTTATAGAAAGGCAGCCTCCATAGCTTTTTGAAGTTTCATCAGTGGGAGCCAGAACCAGAAGTGATACCAAGGTTGAATTAATGCAGAAGTCATATATCCATATACAAGTAGCCAAAAGGTGTTACACCTTATTACTGAAATAATCAGGAAAGCTTTCACTGATGAGACCTCAATAAAGGCCGAAACCGGTCTGGGTAGTGGCCATAATGCACGTGTCTGTAAGGATATGTATGCGTTGCATTATGGGATACTAAGGCAATGGATGTTAGTCATTAGCCTCTATATACATGTTGCCCAGTCAGAAAGTTATTTCATGCACAAACTTTGTTTGCTTATGCCTGGATAAAGGATGAAAGTGGGAATATAATTTCTTGGCATCTTTATTTTATAATATAACCAAGTGGAAAAACTTTCAACATTTGTCTCTAATCCAGAAGTATTTTAGTAATAAGGTGTGACACCTTTTGGCTACTTGTATATGGAAATATGACATGTATTACTTTAACATTAGTTAAAGTAATATAACCAAGTGGAAAAACTTTCAGCATTTGTCTCTAATCCAGAGTATTTTAGTAAGAAGGTGTGATACCTTTTGGCTACTTGTATATGGAAATATTATTATTATTATTATTTGACACCTCCAGGGAGTCCAAAGACTCATCGAGGGAGAGTGTGCCAACAGCATCGAACGATTGGTCCCCTTCCAACTACTAACCGCGCTCAAACTTACTTAACTGAGCCATTAGTAGCAGAGGCACTACCAATCGACCAACCTTTGCCGGCAAACATGGGATACTAAGGGAATTGATGTTAAGTCATTAGCCTCTATATACATGTTGCCCAGTCAGAAAGTTATTTCATGCACAAACTTTTTTTTGCTTATGCCTGGATAAAGGATGAAACTGGGAATATAATTTCTTGGCATCTTTATTTTATAATATAACCAAGTGGAAAAACTTTCAACATTTGTTTCTAATCCAGAGTGTTTTAGTATGATTTATATGACTTATGTATTACTTTAACGTTAGTATGGTATCCCTTCAGGGTCTGGTTCCTATTGATGCACTTTAGTGTTGAAGTGGTTGCTGCACTAAGATATGCATGGCTCTGCTTGGTGGTGGGGATGAGCCTGCCATTGGGCAGGGCATCGCTGAGGATTCCTCTCCGTGGCAGGGTGTGACCACAGCTGACTAAAATGATCCTTCAGGTCATTTGCACTTCTTGAGTTTAGAGTGATCTGAGGAATCGTCTGAGTTTTTGGAGACGTCTTCTCATGTATATAGTGAAACCAGTCAGGGTTGTGGTCCTTCCCACAATGCATAGCATTATACATGTCTGTAGGATATGTGGCTTATAATATAACCAAACGGAAAAACTTTCAACGGCTATCTCTATTCCAGAATATTTTAGTGATAAGGTGTGACACCTTTTGGCAAGATTTGTATGAAAATATGACTTCTACCTTTACTTCAACTTTGGTATTACTTCTGGGTCTGTCTCCCACTGAGACCTGAATAAAGGTCTAGATAGTGGCCCTTCCCATAATGCAAAACATTTTACATGTCTGTAAGAATATGTGCATTGCATTATGGTATACTAAGGCAACTGATGTGAAGTCATTAACCTCTATATACAAGTTTCCTGGTCAGGAAGTAACTTTATGCTCACATTTCGTTTACACTTGGATAAAGGATGAAACCAAGAATATAATTTCTTGGCATCTATAATTTATATTACTCTCCCTAATTCTACATCATCAGCAAATAACTGAATATTTCCTTTCATATTATTTAATATATCATTTATGTACAAATTTAACTGCAATGGTTCCAGCACTGAACCTTGCCACACCACAAGTCACCTGTTTTTGCCTTGCTTCTGCATCTCCATATACCACTTTTTGATATCTGTCCAGCAACAACTCTCTTATCCACTTAACCAGGGTCATATCCGTGCTCCTTTGTTCTAATTTACGTACAGAGTTCCATGTAGTATTTATTCAAATGCCTTTGCGAAATCCAGCAGAATCATTGTGTAGCTATTTCCTTTATCCAGCTCAGCTGTTACTCTATTATAAAAAGTCAGTAAATTACTAGATCATGATCTACTCTTTACAAAGCCACATTGCCCCTCATACAGTATCATATTTTTATCTGCCTATTCTTGAATTCTCCTTCTGACCAATTTTTCCAGTAATTTTAGCACCATGACTGGATACTAATTGGCCTATAATTTGCTACTGCAGTTTTAAAACCTCCTTTATGTAAGGGGAATTTTTTGCCCTCTTTCCACTCCCTTGGTATTCTGCAAGATTTGAGCTTATATTAAATAGCCTAGTCAGAGGAAATGACAGATCCCTTACACATTTTTGTAAAATCTAGCTAATAATTCATCTAATCCCACAGTTATATTTATATTGAGATTCTGCAATATCCTAAAAACCTCCAATTCATCCACCTCTAGTCTCTCATTTGTGTGTCACATATGTTAAATCAAGAACCTCATTTGGATGATATTCTCTTGCAAAGTATCACTCAGTAACTCAACTATTTTATCTGCTTCTGTTATTTTGTAACCACCATTACTCATTAAGGTTAATGTTCCATAGTCATTCTTCCTCCTTGCCACATAACATAAGAACTCTCTGGGATTTCCTTTGGTCTGTTTGGCTAAATTATTCTTGTAATCTGATTTTGCTTTCCCTGCCGTGCTGGTCACCTTTCCCCTTATACACCCTGCACAGTTTTTTCTTCTTCTGCAGCTCATGCTTAATGATATTATTCATCCATCTAACTCCTATCTGATTAACCCTCTTTACCTTAGGTATACAATTAAATATTGCTTCCTCTTGAGGACCGTTAAGTATGTTCAATGCACATTATTTACCCTGCAGTGTTTCATGTTATGGCAAAGATTTAAGCTTCCTCCTAAGCTTGTCATAATTAACTGTCTTGTAATTCCACATATACCTCTTCTTGACAGAATATTCCTCATGTTTTGCAATCTTCCAAGTCAAGACCACATGGTCATTTTTGTCATAGCGATGTTTACACACTGGATCAAGACACACAAGTATACTGAGGATTTAAAATAGAAAGTGATTACTATTTAGTTTTGAGCATGATAAAAGTGAATTTCATATTGAAAAGGAGTATGTAATAAAATTTTTAAATGAATCAGAGTTCAGCTGCTTTCAGAGGTGAACTGTATGAGGTGAACAGAGGTGAAATATATGATCATCATTGAAAAAAAAAATGAAAGAGTTTGAAATCTTGAAATCAAGAACCAAACCTTAGAAATTCAGTGGCATACCCTCAAAAAACATTGATTCAGCCAGAAAGGCATGTGGTGAAATTGTCTGTAAGGAGAGAAAAAATCAGAATGCCATGGTAAACTTGAGGAAATTAAAGAGGCAGTGAAGGAAAAAAAAAAAAAGAAAGCACATCAAAAGTTCTTAACAAGTAAGTCAGCTTGTGCTCTTAGAGAATACAGACAAATGTAATAAAGTGAAGCACTGTGTTAAACTAGCTAAACAAAAGTGAAGGGAAGACCTTGGTAAGAATATGGAAAATAAATAAGGAAATAATGCTGGATTGAATATCCACTTGATTTATATAATAGAAAATAAATATCAGGATGGTAGCAAAATATTCTGGAGATTATTGAAAAGCTTAGAAATGGAGGAAAAAATACTGTAAAAGGAATCAGAGATATTAAAGGTAACATAAAAACTGAAGATAATGATATTTTAGGTGTCTGAAGTAATTAATTTGAAAGACTGATAAATGAAACAAGCAGTTTTTATTGTACAATGAAATCTGTGGAAAATTCACGACTAAACAAACACACGTAATAACCACAGTAATAAGTTTTAATAAATAAATATTTCATCCTAAGTATCAAAGGACATCATCAGTACAGTTAATTCAAACAATACTAGAAATCATGTACAGTTAGGGAACATGATTACAATGGAATCCCAATATGCATGCAGTAGCATGTTATAGAATTAAAATATATCTGGAGGAAAAAAATAAATAGATTACATTAAAATAAGATAACATATATAAAAAATTATTATTTTTCACAATTTTGTATGACAATTTCCCATACTTTAGGAATAACAAGAACGTCATTACGTTTTACATTTGGTCTGTGAAGTAGGGCTTCAGCACTTTCTTTATATAAACGTTCATGTTTATATAAAGATCTATGTAGAAGTTTAGTCTTTTCCCAATGGATCTTATGGTTTGGGTTTTCAACTCCGTGTTGTGCGAGGCCAGATTTCTGCGGTTTGATAAAACGGATATGGTCTTGATGTTCCGAAATGCGTTTATGAACAAATCTGCCTGTCTATCCATAGTAAGGCAATTTACAGGAGCATGGAACCTCATACATGCCATCAGGTAGCATCAGAGGTGAGAGTTTGTCTTTAGGAAAAAGTAACAAGTTATAGATCTGGCTGATTGGTTTCTAGGTAGTAGCAAATTTCTATTTCTTCATAATTTTTGAAAGATGTTCGGAGATGCCTTTGACATAAGGTATGGGAATCCTACAGGCTTGTTCTTGTCTAGGTTGATGTGCGGGGAAGTGACTGATGACTTTTTTTGGGTTGTTTTAAGATTGTATCCATTTAGTCCTATCCTAATTTACGCTCAAGCATAGACCAACACTTTTTACCATGTAGGCATTTGGAACTGAAATCCTACGGAAAAGGTTGGTTACTCCTTATTCCTGGAGGTATCCTGTGTCTGTAGAGGCGTGTGTTCAGGGGGCTGGTTTGCCTGCTTGCAGGAGAAAAATCCCAGATAAACTGGGGAGAAAAACCCTGTGGTCCACTCCCAAGACCGGCTAACTTGGCTATGGCTGACAAAGATCCTTAAGCTCCTCATCAGCGCCGGGAATCAAACCTAGGACACTCCTTTCCCAGGCATATGGTTGCAAAGTGCATAGCCACTCGGCTAACCGTGTGGACATCCCTTTAGTACGGCTGTATTTTTGATTATTTCCAATTTTTTGTTTAGAGATTCTTCAGAGGAGCAGAATCTGTGTGTTCTGGTTACTAATGATTTAATGATGCCAAATTTTTGAGATGGATGATGATCAGAAGAATTGTGAATGTAGCGACCTGAAAATGTCGGCTTGTGATAGACAGAAGTGTAAATGGAACCATCTTCTTTTCTTTGGATGTGTAAATCTAGATAGGAGATACCCTGAAGAGATTCTTTTTCTAGGGTGAATTTGATGCAAGGATGAAGAAGGTTTATTTTATGTAGATACATAATTCTTGTTCAGAATGACCCCAGACAGCAAAGACGTCATCAACATATTGTAGCCAAATTTTACATTCGGTTACTTAACTTGGAAAGAGAAAATTTACAAGCAAGAGGAAGGAAAAGCAATGGGGTCTCCCTTATCATCAAATTTAACCAACCTGTTTTTAGGATACCTTGAAGAAAAAATTTTCACATTTAAACCAAAACCAAAAATTTGGCTAAGATATGTTGATGATGTCTTTGCTGTCTGGGGTCATTCTGAACAAGAACTACACCTGTTTCTAGATAAAATAAAGTTTCTTCATCCTCGCATCAAATTCACGCTAGAAAAAGAATCTCCAGAGGGTATCTCCTTTCTGGATTTACACATCCAAACAAAAGAAGATGGTTCCATCACTACTTCCTGTCTATCGCAAGCAGACATTTTCAGAGGTTGCTAGATTCACAATTCTTCTGCTCATCATCCAACTCAAAAATCTGGCATCACTAAATCATTAGTAACCAGAGCGCACAGATTCTGCTCCTCTGAAGAAACTCTAAACAAAGAATTGGAAATAATCAAAAATACAGTCATACTAAATGGATACAATCTTAAAACAACTCAAAAAATCATCAGTCACTTCCCTACACACATCAACCTAAACAAGAACAAGCCTGTAGGATTCCCATACCTTATGTTATTATTAATATCCAGGCCTCCATGGAGTCAAAAGACTCATCGAGGGGAACCCCCCCCTGAGAAACACAAAGTCTATCATACCACTCCTTAAACTCATTTACCATTCTCGCTCTTACCACTCCATCAGGCAATGCATTCCATGGCTAAACCACCCTCCATGCAAAGAAACCACTCCTCACCCTCTTGCAAACAGTTTCCTTTCGTAACTTCCAGGGATGGCCTCTTGTCATCACTCATTCCCGCTGTTCAACCAAGCGAAAGAACTCCCCAGTATCAACACTGTAACCACCTCTCAAGAGTTTAAAAAGTCTCAATCATATCACCTCTCCGTCTTCTATCCACCAAACTCTGCAGTCCACATTCCCTCAGCCGATCTTCATAATTAACATGGTACAGTCCTGAAACCATCTTTGTTATCTGCCTTTGTATCCTCTCAACAGTTAATTTATCCCCTTCAAATTCTGGGGACCAAATCTGAGAACAATAGTCTAAGTGTGGTCTGATCAGAGACTTATACAACGGAATGATAACCCTTTTATCTCTGCAGGTCAGTGTCCTTCTCATAATTGCAGCAATCCTCTGTGTTACCTTAACCACCTTTGTAATATGTCCCCTAAATTTCAGGTTTCTATCAATCATCAACCCCAGATCTCTTGTCTTCCCTACTTCATCAAGTATAACTCCTCCCATAGAGTATGAAGTATCCCACTGATGTTTCCCAAACCTCAAGACCTTACATCTTGCTGCATTAAACTGACAACCCCATTCATTTGCCCATCTATCTAGCTTATTCAAATCCTCTTGCAGGGCTACCACATCTGCACTGTTACTAATAATCCTTCCCAGCTTCGCATTATCAACAAACATCTGATTATCTCCTTGCAATCCACTGACAATGTCAGTGGATTGCAAGGAGACATTCGCATTGACAATGTCAATATAGGTCCCATTACTGAGTCCTGTGAGACCCCACTTGTAACCCTCTGCCTCCTTGAAATTGTCCCACCATACACAACTCTCTGATACCTATCGGACAGCCAATCCTGAATCCAGTTGACCAATCTGACATCCAGACCCATGTGCTGCAACTTAAATATCAGTTTATCATGTGGCACCCTGTCAAATGCTTTCGCTAAGTCTAGGAAAATGGCAGTGTATGAATTTCCTTCATCTAATGCTCTTGTAACTTTATTATAAAAGGCTAGCATATTGCTAAAACAAGAGCACCCCTTCGCAAATCCATGTTGACTCTCAGGGATAACACCACCCTCATCTGCCCAATGCTGTATATGGTCCCTCACTACTTTCTCCAAGATCTTAACTACTACTAATGACACGCAAACTGGCCTATAATTAGACACTTCCAGTCTGCTACCACCCTTATGCAACGGCACTATCTTACCTTCCTTCCATTCCATTGGCACCTTTCCTGCAGCCGACTTTCATTGAAAAGCAGTCAAAGGCACTGTAAGTTCCCTAGCACATTCTCTCAAAACTCTTGGTGAAATACCATCCAGTCCCACAGCTTTACTGACATCCAGAGTACTCAGTATTTGAAACAAACTCTCCTCCTGTACCTCTAAACCTCGAACTTGCCCTATCCCTGTAGTATTAAAACTGACTCCTCCAGGATGAAATACTCCAATAAAGTGTTCATTGAACAATTCCACTATGTCCCCTGCATCTGTCACACTATTCCCATTTTTATCCCGCAATATTTATTCCACAGTCACTTCTACTCCTACTGGCCACATAGCTAAAAAATTCCCTAGGATTTTCTTTGGATCTTAGGGCCAATCTCCTCTCATATTCCAGTTTCACCTTCCTTACTATACTAGTCACTCTTCTGGCCTGTGTCTTATATTCTTCATGCATCTTCTCTTCACCCATCTCCTTATATCTCTTGTATAACCTCCTTTTCGCATGCAATTCCTGCTGAATATTGCTTGTCATCCACTTTACTCCAAATTGTGTCATCTTCTTCACTTGTGGTATATAATTTACCATTGGTGCTAACAAATATTCTTTCACAATTTCCTACGCACTAATGATATCCAAGCCTTCCAATTCCTCCCTCCATGAAACTTCCTCAAGTTGACGTCTTAGACTATTATAATCACCTGCCTTATAATTCCACATACGTTCCCGTCTCTTCGATACTTCTGCATGTCTATTCATCTCCCAAGTCAAAACCACATGGTCACTCTCTCCAACTGGTGGGAGAGATGTTATCTCAGTTATTATCAGCTCTTCTGATGCTATGATCAAATCCAAAACTCTTGAGCCTCTTGTTCCCTCTATTACATGATGCCTAAGACATTTGTCCCTCAAGAATTCTAGAAATTCCATTCTCTTATTGCTACATGCATCTTCCTCTCCCCAATTTATACTACTGTAGTTAAAATCTCCCATAACAATCATTCTTCTTACAGTTGCCAAACTCAACTGTCTAAACATCTCCTGGTCCACACCCTCTGTGCTCCTGGGTTTGTAGCAACACTCCACTAAATCCTGTATCGCCTATCTCTACCTCACACCATATACTTTCAAAATCATTAGTGTCACTGCCTTCCAAAGTCTCCACTCTTAGAGGACATAAGTCGTCACTTATCATAAGCAGTACTCCACCAGCATGCTTTCCCTTCCTATCCTGCTGAAAAATGCTGTACCCAGCGACTTCTATTCCTGTTATTATATCCTCTTCTGTCAACCACGTCTCAGTGATCCCAATAATTTTTGGCCAGGCTGATGCTATCTGCACCACCAATTCCTCTCCCTTATTCCGGATACTCCTGGTACTAGTATAAAGCATATAAATGCTGTTGTTTCTATACCCAGCATTATCCCCTCTAGACTGCACTGGGCTCAGTGTTACCTGATGTCATTCCCCTTCTCCCAAGTACCCATTCCCACAAGAAGCCACCCTTGCTACCATCCTCTCTGGGACACACTGACTTGTTCATTACAGCAATCACTCCAGATGCCTACGTCCTTCCTCATTCAAATGTAAGTGATCTCTCGCATACAATTCCTTTCTGCCTTCAAATGCACTCCAAGCATCCACATATTCCAGTCCTCTCTTGTCATACATTCTAGCTATTATGTCATTCAATATTACCGCCCTTCTGCTCAGCTCATCATTACCATACCTAGGCAACACAAACACTATCTTTTCTCTCTCTGTCTTCTTCCGTTCAGCCTCAAGTAAAAATCTCATATCTCTTGCTGCCCGACTTACATTGCCACTCAAGTCATTTGTTCCTACCATCACAATCATCTCATCCACCCTTTCACCTCTCATAATTGCCATAGCCACTCTTTCTATTGTTCCTCCTGGCAAATACTCCTCACACATCCTATCTTGAACACCACAGATCAATGAGTCCCCATACATTATACCTCTTACCTCTCTCACCTATTGTTTCCATTCTCTCCTCTTCTTTCATTCTCTTACGTCTCTCTCATCTCCTATTCTCTCTTCTAGCATTCCCAAAGCATATCAAAGGCATCTCTGAACATCTTTCAAAAATTATGAAGAAATACAAACTTGCTACTGCCTACAAATCAATCAACCAGATCTATAACTTGTTGCCTTCTCCTAAAGACAAACTCTCACCTCTGATGCTACCTGATGGCATGTATGAGGTTCCATGCTCCTGAAAATTGTCTTACTATGGACAGACAGGAAGAGCTGTTCATAAATGCATTTCAGAACATCAAGACCATATCCGTCTTATCAAACCGCAGAAATCTGGCCTCACACAACACGGAGTTGAAAACCTAAACCATATGATCCATTGAAAAAAGACCAAACTTCGACAAAGATCTCTATATTAACATGAACGTTTATATAAAGAAAGTGCTGAAGCCCTGCTTCACAGACCAAATCTAAACAGTAATGACGTTCTTGCTATTCCTAAAGTATGGGAAATTGTCATACAAAATTGTGAAAAAAAATAGTTTTTTATGTATGTTATCTTATTTTAATGTAATTATTTTTTTTCTCCTCCAGATATATTTTAATTTAATTATATAACACATTACTGTATGCATACTGGGATTCCATTGTAATCATGCACCCTAAATGTGTGTTATTCCTAGTATTGTTTGAATTAACTGTATTGACGATGTCCTTTGATACTTTGGATGAAATATTTACTTATTAAAACTTACCACTGTGGTTTTCTATCATCATGCTGACACTGCTTGTTTGACTAAACAAATACAGTTAGCATGATGATAGAAAACTACCATGAGTTGTGATGTGACTTTATGCACAAACTTTGTTTGCTTAGACTTGGATAATGGATGAAATACACAGGGTTGAATTCCACATGATTGGAGCAGAGCTCTCATAGTAACCATCTATAAAAAGGGAAATAAAAACTAATGAGAGAATTAGAGAGGTGTTTCCCTACTGAGTGTTTCTAGTAAGATTTATGCAAGTATACTTGAGAAATGGCTAAGAAAAATTGTGGAAGAGAAGTCTGGTGAAGAACAAGCTTGATTCAGGCCAAATGGAGGTTGTATGTATCAGATTTTCACTTTAAGACAAATAGATGAGAAGTTTTGAGAATATAACAAGGATTGTGTCACGCAATATATAGTCTCTATTTAAGCTGTAAGTCAGCAGTTAGAATTGAAGGATGTATAGGAAGACGGTTTGATGTTAAATCAGGTGTGCGACAAGGGTGCATATTATCTCCACTGTTACTGATTACACAGGACAACAAAATTTTATGAGTCATACCACCAGATTAATTTAGTCATTTCTTATAGATTTTGAGGCGCTGAACATGAATATGGTAATGAAAATGCAAAATTGGCTATGGTTTGTTCGAGATCCACAATAGTTTCTTATATAATAGAGTAATACATGTATATACCAGTAAATGCCCACTTCCAAGTTCAACAGCCTGTCACTTGTATACAGCTGCTTAAGATCATCTCTAGCGAGTCCAACAGCAGTAAGCTAACATGGAAGTGGATCACTTTCCCTGGTGGGCATTTCTCCATCATTGCAATTTCCTGATGGAAACGTTCACCATGCCACAGTTATCAGGGAAGAAATCCAAGTTGGAATGGAGCAAGAGTATTTTTAAGGACATATTGCAGCCAAGTTTGTGATACAGAGACAACAAGCCCTCAACCAGTTCCTTGTAGTGTTCTGCCTAGCCATTTCCAAGAAAGTTAGTTAGCATAGACAAAACGCGTCCCAAGCTTCAAACTTTTTTTGCATCATTCTGTAGCATGTTGTTGAACATCTCGTCAATGAAGAGCTCTCAGATCTGAGGACCCACAAAAACTCATTCTTTAATTTTTGCTTTGCTGAGTTGAGTAAATTTGTCAGCCAGGTACTTGAAAGCTGATCCAGTCCAGTCCACGGCTTTGACGAAGTTTTTACCAGACCAAGTTTGATAAACAGAAACAGAAGCAGAATTTTGTGCATTTCTGCCAGTGCTCGGTGTTGTACTTTCTTCTCTCTGACATTCAGAGATTCCTCGCAGGCTAGTCTCTCTTCACATCGGGCAAAGTCCTTGCTCAACTGTCCCATTTACACAAAAAACAGCAGTACTTCATACATTCCAGCTGCAGATCCATCAACACAGACACTACATTTAAGTCATCACAGAGATGCCAGCCATACTTGCCGTATTGAAGACAGTCCAGCTGTTTTAGGTTGTCATAGGTTTCTTTCATGTAAACAGCATGTCCGACTGGAATGGATGGATGGAAGTTGGTTTCCATTATGCAGCAACACCGCCTTGAGATTCAATTTCAACAAGTCTATAAATAATCACCACTCATGCAGGTCATGTTTGATTCAAAGAGCAGTGATCAGGCCATCTATATTGTAGTAGAACACAAAGTCATCTTGCTTTCGAAAATAAGTTGCAAACTGCTCATGACAAGTGCGAAATGAAGTCATTTGGACATTTTCCTTGAGAAGATTCCATTGTAGATGTCTTGATCCTCGTAACTGTGCTTTGGCCTTGGACATCTCCAGACAAGATTCTTCAGTTCTTCTTGTGTGAATGTGTAGTGCAGATGACGCACTGTGGCCGACATATGGATCATCATTAGACATCGAAGGCTCGGGAGAACACTACATCGGTTCTCTTCATAATCCTCTGAATCGGTAGAAAATTCTTTTCGAGGTTCAGAAACAGGAAGTCCTTTGCGGTGCAGAACTGGTTGGAGAGCAGATAGTATATTCGGGTTTGCTATTGTCCACTTCTTTATCCTTATGATGCCTCGAGAAACAGGTTGTAAAATGCAGAAGAAACAGTCATTTGCATGATTGCTTGGCTCCCTCCAAACCATAGGAGCAGCAAATAGCGTAGACACTTTACTGCCATTCAGCCACTTCGAACGATTTCTAGCATACGTACTGCATCGTATGTGTGGATCCAAGCCTTGTCCTGGTCCCCAATTTTACATCTAAAATAAAGCTCATACATCCTTTTCACTAACAGAGTGATGGCCTTTATCTGGATTGCAAACATCACTTCCCTGTAAATGTTACAAAAGTTATTTGCACTATTAACAAAAGTATGAGGCATCACTACTGCTGGGTTTACACTGCAGGGCTCACTTGTGTAGTAATTATGATGCAGGAGTAAACAAGAATGTAACCCAAGAAGTCGCACAAACACTTGCTCACCATACAAGACTTCACTTTATACTAATCATTGCATCATCTTACGACAGCAATGTCATGACCCAAGTACACTGCATCAGCCAGTGATGCAATAGCGGCTGGGGGTGTTGGAAGTTTTTTCACTTGGTTATGCTATAAATTAAAGATACCAAGAAATTTTATACTTGGTTTAATCCTTTATCCAAGTGTAAGCAAACAAAATATTTTCAGGACTGGGGCAACTCGTGGTAAAGGTGGTATGACTTCACATCACTTGCCTTATTATCCCATAATTCAAAGCACATCTCCTTGCAGACATGTATAATGCTATGCATTACGGGAAGGGTCACTACTCAGACCGGTTCCTTGTATTATGTGCAGATTACCTCTCCAAAAACTCGTGATCCCCCAGATCACCCAATAATGAGTGACCCGAAGGATCTTTTAACTCAGCGTTGTTCCACTCAGCAACAGCCTCACCCCATCACCGAGAAGAATTCTCAGCATTGGCAGGCCCACCCCGCTGAGTAGAGCAGCTGATATCTCATCTGAGGAGTAACAGCAACAGCTGAGCCTCACTTAAAACTTCATTGGCTACAGCACTGCCATTCATTACCCTGGGCAAAAACTCTGCTTCCCCGGAATCAAGTCACCAACTGGTTTCCCTGTTTAAGTGTGGGGTTACCTCTCCAAAAACTACTGGGTGACTCATTGTTGGGTGATCCTGGAAATTATGGGTTTTTGGAGAGGTAACCTCACACATAATACAGGGAAACTGGTCTGGGTAGTGACCCTTCCCTTAATGCATAGCATTATACATGTCTGCAAGGAGATGTGTTTTGCATTATGGGATAATAAGGCAAGTGATGTTGAGTCATACCATCTTTACCACGAGTTGCCCCAGTCCTGAAAATACTTAAGGTGCAAACTTTGTATGCTTACACTTGGATAAAGGATTAAACCAAGTATATAATTTCTTGGCATCTTTAATTTATAGCTGCTAGGGGTGTTGTGTATGAATGGCTGATGCAATACGGTGCAATATTTTGAAAATAGATATCATTGCCCAATGATATCTATGTACGCAATGTGGAGTAAATCTCTCCTAAACAAGAGCCAATCAACAGATTTTATTGTCATTTTCATGTTCAACACATCAAAATTAGTAAAGAATCACTATTTTTGTTTCAGAGGCAAATTGTGTGTTGTCGAGTGTTATCGACAACACACAATTTGAAGATCATATTATGAAGAAATGTGGTATTAAATTTGATATGAAAATTGATGTCAATGTTAGATCTTTACTTTATGCAGATAATGTTATACTTCTGAATAAATCCAGTACAAGTCTGCAAGATTCCCTCACTAAATTGAATAACTGTTGTAAAAAATTTGGCCTGAAAATCAACAATAAAAAGACAGACAATGAAAATAGACAGAAACATTGAAAACATGAATTGAATCTACCTAAATGGTGAACCTATTGAACAAGTAAAACATTTCTGCTATTTAGGCACAATTTTTAGTGAAGATGGTAAATTAAATATGGAAATAGACCACAGAATTAGTAAATCTGGTATGGCAGGAATCCAGCTGAATAAATTTATATGAAATAAGAAAAAAATTAGTCAAAACACTAAATTAGTGTCAAACCAATTTTAACTTATGTATCTGAGAGCTGAGTTAGAAATAAAACACTTGATCAAAGATCGAGACTAATGAATATGAGAGTTCTGAGAAAGATTAGCAGAGTGAATAATGGCATCAATGGCAGTATCACATTAAAAATGAAGATATTAGGAAAGAACTTATTATTATTAACATCTGACCTCCATGGAATTGGAGACTCATCATGGGAGGTACACACTATAGCACACAATGCTCATCCATCCATGCTTTAAACTGATTCAATGTGTCTACATCCACAACATACTCAGGCAACGCATTCCACTCACCAGTAACTCTCCATGCAAAGAACCTACTCCTCATTCCTCTACTCACACCCTCCTTATACAGTTTCCAGCAATGGCCTCATGTTCTACCCCCCCCCCCCCAAATCTCCTCAGAACTTGCCATTAATTCAGGAATGTGTTAGCTGAGCTAATCTCAGGTGGTATGGTCACTTAAACACAGGAAAGATCAGAAAAAGAAGTGTCTTTTGGCAAGAAAAACACCCAGTGGAAGGACAAGATGTGGATGGATTGATACAGTAAACAGTGCCTTAAAAAAGAGAAATGTAAGATCTGAAAATAGTGGAATCTTGACAGATAATCAATTAATTTGGAGAAAAATTGTTGATCAGAAGTTAGTAATGGTGTAACGATGATGATTTAAATACTTAATCTAACATTTGTAAACAGCAGAAAGTGCCAAAATTGGTAAGTTTTTTTAACTTGGGTTTATTATCTATTCACGATGCCAAGCAATTATATATAAACTTGGTTTTTAATCCTATTTCCCAAGTGAGCAAACAGACAAGTCAGTCAAGTTTGTGCCCGCACGTAATGCAAGTCTGAGGCAACTCTTGGCAGTGCCAATCCAGGCAACTCGTGGTAATGGTGGATTAAGCTCTGATCTGAAGCAATACCATGAGTTGCCTCAGACTTGCACTACGTGCAGGTGCAAACTCGACTTACTTGTCTGTTTGCTCACTTGGGAAATAGGATTAAAAACCAAGTTTATATAAAATTACTTGGTATCTTGACTACATAATAAACCCAAGTTAAAAAAACTTTCTACATCTATCTCTCATCCTGAGATTTTATTTAATAACGTCAAAGCACCTTGTGGCAACTTGTTTAGGTAAAATTCATAAGCTCTGCATTACTTCAACCTTAGCATTTTCAGGTCTGGCTTCCACTGACGAGACCTCAATAAAGGTTGAAACCGGTGTGGGTAGTGGCCATTGCCTTTAATGCATAGCATCACATATCTTCGCAAGGGGATGTGCTTTACATTAAGGGATAATGGAAAGTGATCAGAGCTTAACCCACCTTTATCACGAGTTGTACTACCATGAGTTGCCTCAGACTACGTGCAGGCGTAAACTTGACTTACTTGTCTGTTTACTAACTTGGGAAATAGGATTAAAAACCAAGTTTATATAAAATTACTTGGTATCTTGAATACATTGTCAAAATTGGTATTAGTTTTTTCTTATGTCCATTATAATATTAAATTATAACCATTAATAATTGATTGCTTGTGTCCAGTAACGAACTTATTAGAAAACTAGTGAAATATTAGCAGCTAAGTAAATAACTCCTTATCTATTTTGATGCTTTTGTGTTGTGAATTATATTGCTAAACCTGTAATGAACAACTGGGAACACCTAAATTTATTCATTCAACTTAGCAAAGAATGAATGATTTTTAAAATAACCAAGAAAATTTTGAAAATAATTTCAATTAATTGCATAGAATGCAACTGAAGACCACCTTTATTTTTTTCCATTTGCTTCATCTACAAATAATAATCTGTGTATTAAGAGTACATACTTATGGTGTAGTAGAACAGTTTGGAATGAAAATTTCCATAGATAAAACTAAAACAATGGCATTTTGTGAACAAACTCCAGTTAGAAGTAAAATAGTTATGAATAATAAAATAATAGAACAGATAAATACTTTCAGTTATCTTGGATGTGAAATGTCATATGAAGGAGAAAAGGATATAAAATTAAAATCTTCAAAATTTTTACAGATTATAAGCCTGATAAATAGAACACTCAATCCAAATATACTACAAAAAGAAACACGCTTGAAAATATACAATACTTTATTATATGCCCACATTATTATATGGTAGTGAAATTTGGGCAATAAACAAACAAGATAAACAAAGATTAAAAACAAGTTAAATGAGATTTATGAGAACTTCAAAATACACATTATTAGACCAAAAAAGGAAAGAAGATATTTTAAAAGAACTAAAAACAAAATCAATAGAAGAAAAACTAAACAATTATAAACAAAAATGGATACAACATATAAACCGAATGGCCAACACCCGATATCCCAAACAAATGCTTAAATAAAAACCAACTGGAAAGAGAAGGCCAAGTAGACCGCAAAAAAGGATACTGGATGGATAACGAGACCTGAACAGACTAATATTATTATTATTATTATTATTGAGAGAGAGATCTCCAGGGAGTCAGAGACTGATCGAGGAAGGCCACATACTACACACACCAGCTCTCATACTTATTCTTGAATTCATTCACACTGCTTGCACTCACAACATCCAATGGCAATCCATTCCAATGACGTACCACCCTCTGAGAGAAAAATCTAGCCCTCACACCCTACTTGCCGGCCTTCATTCTCAGCTTCCAAGGATGCCCTCTCATCCTTTTCTTACCCTCCATAAATTGAGAAATTCCATCAATTGAAATCCTGTATGACTCTTTCAGAAGTTTATGTCTCAATCATATCAATCATACCTCTTTCTCCTGTTGAAAATTTATTTATCACTAGGTTAGACTATAATAGATTTAGTTTAATCCTTTATCCCAGTGAGAGCAAACAAAGTTTGCACCTGAAAATATCTTCAGGACTAAATATAGTGTTGTACTATCTTATCCAGTAAGTAGTGCAACACCAAGGCAACTCGTGGCAAAGGTGGAGCAAGCTACCAGGCACTTCTAACCCAGTATCTCCCATAATGCAAAACACATTTCCTATGTGGATATGTATACTGTTATGCATTAAAGGGATTGGCCATCTACCCTCATTGGGATAAAGGATTAAACTAAATCTATTATAGTCTAACCTAGTGATAAATAAATTTTCAACATCTTTCTCTAAATCCAGAGTAATTTTTAAAAAAAAAGGTGATAAACCTTTTGGCAACTCCCATAGGCACAGATGACTTGCTACTGCTTCTGCCTGGTATCTCCAGCTCTGGGCCTGGCTCCCACTGAAGAGACCTCAATAAAGGTCGAAACTAGTCTGGGTAGATGGCCAATCCCTTTAATGCATAACAGTATACATATCCACATAGGAAATGTGTTTTGCATTATGGGAGATACTGGGTTAGAAGTGCCTGGTAGCTTGCTCCACCTTTGCCACGAGTTGCCTTGGTGTTGCACTACTTACTGGATAAGATAGTACAACACTATATTTAGTCCTGAAGATATTTTCAGGTGCAAACTTTGTTTGCTCTCACTGGGATAAAGGATTAAACTAAATCTAT
Source organism: Typopeltis vanoorti (assembly GCF_054136105.1). Lineage (NCBI taxonomy): Eukaryota > Metazoa > Arthropoda > Arachnida > Uropygi > Thelyphonidae > Typopeltis > Typopeltis vanoorti. The sequence goes on from NC_143559.1 coordinate 6,261,924, forward strand.
TATAGTCTAACCTAGTGATAAATAAATTTTCAACATCTTTCTCTAAATCCAGAGTAATTTTTAAAAAAAAGGTGATAAACCTTTTGGCAACTCCCATAGGCACAGATGACTTGCTACTGCTTCTGCCTGGTATCTCCAGCTCTGGGCCTGGCTCCCACTGAAGAGACCTCAATAAAGGTCGAAACTAGTCTGGGTAGATGGCCAATCCCTTTAATGCATAACAGTATACATATCCACATAGGAAATGTGTTTTGCATTATGGGAGATACTGGGTTAGAAGTGCCTGGTAGCTTGCTCCACCTTTGCCACGAGTTGCCTTGGTGTTGCACTACTTACTGGATAAGATAGTACAACACTATATTTAGTCCTGAAGATATTTTCAGGTGCAAACTTTGTTTGCTCTCACTGGGATAAAGGATTAAACTAAATCTATTATAACCTCTTTCTCCTGTTTGCTTGTGTCTACAGTCTACAAATTCTCAATCTGTCTTCATAATCAGTATTCAACAATCCTGATATCATTTTTAAACACTTTCCTTTGTAATAATATCCTTATCTTTACAGTACATGTGAACATTTGTTTCAGCATTGCAATTATCTTTTGAGTTGTATTTGCAATCTTTGCCACATGGCTCCTAAACTTCAACTTCCTGTCTATTAACACTCCAAGATCCCTCCCTAGCCTCATCAGTTTCTTCTAGCCTAATCCCACCAATATAATATCACACTGGATATCTAATCATGCTGAAGTGAATGACACTACATTTACTGACATTGAACTGACACCCATTTCCCCATGCCCGCAATTCCAGTCTATTCAAATCATTCTGCAAAGACTGCATATCAGTAGCATTCCTGATTACCCTACCTATCTTTGCATCATCAGCAAATAACTGTATGTCGCTTGTCAAATCCTTCCCAATATCATAAATGTACAGATTGAATAACAGTGGACCAAGCACTGATCCTTGTGGTACACCACTTGTTAAACCTTGCAGACTCAGATCCTCCGTATACCACTTTTTGATATCTGTCAGTCAGCCATCTTCTTATCGCTGTTAATATTGTATAACCCAAACCCATTTTCTCCAATTTATGCAGCAGTCTGCCATGCTGTATTCTGTCAAAAGCCTTGGCAAAATCCAAAAGTATCATGGTGTATCCATTCCCCTTGTCTAGTTCAATGGTAATATTGTTATAGAATGTGAGCAAGTTGCTAAAACATGATCTTCCCTTAGTAAACCATGTTGTTCACTGCAAAGTAGAGATTCACTGTCAATTCATTTCTAAATGCAGGCCCTAACCAATTTTTCCAAAATCTTCACTACTACTTCTGAGATACTAATTGGTCAATAGTTGGATGCACTGGTCTTCACACCACCCTTGTGCAATGGAATTACCATACATTCCTTCCATTCCTGTGAAATCTTCCCTGTTTTGAGACTCATATTAAGCATCCTGGTCAAAGGAATGGCCAGTTCAGCTGAACACTCTTTTAGCACACATGCTGAAATTCCATCAGTCCCGATTGCTGAATTCTTATTCAGTTAGTGTAACAGCTCTAATACCTCGGCCTCACACACATGCGTTTCTTCATCTAGTGAAGAGGTATGGTCTATATGGTACTAATATGGTCTATACTCGTAATTAGCATTATGATGATGATGATGACTTATGGTGTTCAACTACGCAATAATAAGCAACTAAGTAAATGCAAAGCAGTTTATCAGACCATTTAAACATTCTATCTACTTCCTAATAAGTGATAAAATATAGGTTAATTTTGTTACATATACTTAATTTTTTGCCAAATTATCCTAGTATTTCCTTAAGCATTAATACCTGAAAAATTAACAAATCTTTCTCATGACAAACTAGAATCAGATGACCTAGGAATTAAATGTTAATTGAAAGAAAACTGCTATACTAGGATAAATGAACAATATGTTATGTGCAGAGATAATGAGATTGCTTCCAGTAGTTGGTTAGAAATTGAAGAAACTGTGACAAAAAAGCAGTTAGTACGGTTAATTTTAATGTCAATTTTTTGAAAGAATATTTCACTGCAATGATTATAATTATTACATATAAAATAACAATAGCAACTCTGTAAGAAGAGTATAACCAACACCTTTGTTAGTAGCAGACCATACCTCTTGTGTCAGTAAAGTTAGTTTCACAAAAAAGCCCTAGGGTTAGCACGAGGATCTTTCTGGTTGCGATAGCGTACAGTCAACCAAACACCAACAAACTGAAAGAGAAACTTGATACATATTTTGAACTACTAGACAATTTTTGTGATTACATTAGACATAATTATATAAATACAATGTCTAATAAAACAATAGTAGTCTATCTCTTGATTATCCAGTTAGAGGCAAAATGAAAAAAAAAAAAACATCTGTTCATTTATTAATATCATTTGTTTTCAATCCTTTTTTTTTTTACGAAAGACTATTATTATTATAGCATATATATGAGGCCCATACTAATCATTATTTACACAATGATTAACAACCCTTCTCTTTAAACTCATTCACTAACAAAATACTCATAACTCTGACAACCAATTTTGCTCATTCATCATTCTCAAAGAAAAAGTCTATCCTCAAAGCCTTGCTAACCATATTATCCTTACACCAATTTGAGTGCAATTCCCTTGCACTCTCTTGTAAACTATCAAGTACCAATAAAGGTGGTTGAAACCGGTCTGGGTGGTGACCTTTCCCATAATGCATAGTATTATACACGTCCATAAGGATATGTGCTTTGCATTATGGGACACTAAGGCAAGTGATGTGAAGTCATTAGCCTTTATATACGATTTCCCCAGTCCTGAAAATGCTTCAGGTGCAAACTTTGTTTGCTTACACTTGGATAAAGGATTAAAGCAAGTATATAAGTAAGAGTACAGGTGTGACAACCCTGCAAGAGGATTTGAATAAACTGGACAGATGAGCAAATGAATAGGGTGAAAGAGCAAATGAAATAGGTTTAATGCAGCAAAATGCAAAGTCTTGAAGTTTGGGATACATCAATGGGAGGCTGAATACTCGATTGGAGGAGCTGTACTGGAGGAAGTAGGGAGACAAGAGATCTGGGAATGATGATTGATAGAAAACTGAAATTCAAGGAGTATGTTGCAAAGGTGTTGAAGGTAACCCAGAGGATTGCTGCAATACTGAGAAGGATGCTGACCTGCAGAGATAAAAGATTTATCATTCCATTGTATATGACCCTGATCAGACCACACTTAAACTACTGTTCTCAAATTTGGTCCCGAGGATTTGAAGGGGTTAAATTAGCTGTGGAAAGGGTGCAGAGGCGGATAACAAAGATGGTTTCAGGACAGTACAATGTCAGTTATGAGGATTAGGTTAGGGAATGTGGACTGCAGAGTGTGGTGAATAGAAGAAGGAAGGTGATATGATCAAGAATTTTAAACTGTTGAGAGGCAGTTACAGGGTGGACACTGGAAAGTTCTTTTGCTTGGTGGAACAGTGGGAAGGAGCGATGACAAAGGGCCATCCATGGAAGTTACAAAAGGAAGCTGTCAGCAAGGGCGAAGAGTGGTTTCTTTATGTGGAGGGTGGTTGAACAATGGAATGCATTGCCTGAGAGAGTGGTGAGAGCAAGAATAGTCAATGAGTGGTATGACAGACTTTCTGTTTCTTAAGAAGGACTTCCCACGATGAGTCTCTTCACTCCATGAAGACCTGAATAATAATAATTTCTTGGTATCTTTAAATTTATAGTATAACCAAGTAGAAAAACTTCCAATTTCTATCAAGTATCAAATAATTTCTTCAGGATCTCTTGAGAACATGAATTTTTTATCTTGTATAAAAGACAAAAAGACAAATCAGCCTGAAGGCAAATAATATTTACAAACAAGAATACCACTCGGAGATGCATAATATGTAGATTGAGGATTAAGTGGACAGATTGTGTGGTGCATGCACAGTGTCCTCCTGTGATGAGTCCTTTCACTCCTTGGAGGTGAAATGTAATCATCATCATCATCAAATTCCTGCTATGTACTCTCAAGGGGTGTACAGAATATGATAGTACTACATGAAAAATTTACATCATTATTAACTTCCTATCTACAATTTTCCTCCAAATCAGTCTGTTACTTGTCAAGACTCCAACATTATCAGATCTTATATTTCTATCGTCTAAGGCACTTTGTACAGTATCAATCCACCTAATTCTTGGTCTTCCTCTGGGTCATTTTCCTGCTAACGCATTCCTGGATGCTGACAATGTCAAGTTCTTTCCTAATATCCTCATTTTTAATATGATATTGCCATTGATGCCATCTGTTCACGCCTCTAATCTTTCTCAGGACTCTCATATCTGCGGTCTCTAGTCTTTGGTCAAGTGTTTTGCTTCTGACCCAGCTCTCAGATCCATAAGTTAAAACTGGTTTGAACACTGTCTTATATACAGCTAATTTAGTGTTTCGACTAATTTCTCTCTTATTCCATATGAATTTATTCAATTGACTTCCCACCATACCAACTTTGCTGATTCTGTTGTCTATTTCCATATTTAATTTACCATATTCACTAAAAATTGTGCCTAAGTAGCTGAAATGTTTTACTTGCTCCACCGGTTCTCCATTCACAACACGGTTGACATTTTCAATGATTCTGCCTATTTTCATTGTCTTTGTCTTTTTGTTGCTGAGCATCATACCATATCTGTTACAACAGTTATTCAATTTAGTCAGAGAATCTTGCAGACTTGTAGCGGATTTATTTAGAAATATAATATCATCCGCAAAAAGCAAAGAGCTGACATTAACATCTCCAATTTTGATATCATGTTTAATACCACTTTCCTTCATAATGTGATCCATATAGATAACGAATAACACAAGGGATAATGTACATCCTTGTCTCACACCAGATTTAACATTAAACCATCTTCCTGTACTTCCTTCAATTCTAACTGCTGACTTACAACTCAAATAAAGACTAACTATTGCTTGATATAATGCCCCATTGACACACCATATAACTGTAGCGTATTGAATAGCTTCTTTCTTGGCACCTTGTCATATGCCTTTTCCAAATTGACAAAACTTAAATACAGATCTTTGTTATATTCCCATGATTTCTCCACTATTTGTCGTAAAGTGACGATCTGATCCTGACAGCCTCTATTTTACCTGAATCCAGCTTGTTCTTCACCAAGCTTTTCTTCCACAATTCTTCTCAACCGTTTCTCAAGTATACTTACATATATATATATCTTACCAGAAACACTCGGTAGGGATATACCTCTGTAATTCTCACATTCAGTTTTATTTCCCTTTTTATATATGGGTACTATGAGAGCTCTACTCCAATCGTTTGGAAGTCGACCCTCTGTCCAGGCTTTCTGAACTATGCAGTGCAGCCACTGTAAGACTCTTATACCACCATACTTCAGTATATTTCCGGTTGAATATCATCTACTCCTGCTGCCTTTCCACATTTCAAGCCTTTGATGGCTTTTTCTACTTCAAGTATGGATATGTATTCCTGACTGCATGCCTGGTCAGTGTTTTTTTTATCACTGTGCTGTCATCACTGCTTGTTTCATTTAGCAAATTTTCAAAGTAATTACTCCATACTTCAAGGATATCTTTTTCTCCCGTTTTCATGTCACCTTTATCATCTCTAACTCCTTTTACAGCACTCTTTCCTCGATTCCTAAGCTTCTTCAACAACTTCCAGAATATTTTGCCACCTTCTTGATATTTATTTTCTATGTTCTTGCTAAAGTTCTCCACTGACTTTTGTTTAGCTAGTTTTACACACTGTTTAGCTTTCTTACATTTGTCTCTGTATTCTCTAAGAGCACAAGCTGACTTATTTGCCAGGAACTTTTGATATGCTTTCTTCTTTTCTTTCACTGCCTCTTTAACTTCCTGTGGAGTTCTAATTTTCCTATCCTTGCAGACAACTTCACCACATGCCTCTCTAGCTGAATCAATCAGGGTTTTCTTCAATGCTTGCCACTGAATCTGCAAGGTTTGGTTCCTGTTCTCAAACTCTTTCATTTTTTCTTCAATAATCTTTACGTATTTTAGTCTACAGTTCACATTTGAGAGCTGCTCAACTTTTATTCGCTTTAAAACTTTTTTACATGTTATTCTTTTCAATATGAAATTCAATTTTATCCTGCTCAAGACCAAATAGTGATCACTTCCAATTTCAAATCCTCTGTACACTCTGGTGTCCTGCACCAGGGAGAAAACATCATTATCAACAATAACATAGTCAATGAGGCTTTTCTTATTCCTTGCCTCTTCTCTCCATGTGAATTTGTGCACATTTTTATGTTGGAACATGGTGCTAGTAATAACCAGTCCATGTCCTGAGAAGAAATCCAACAGGTATTTGCCATTATTATTAGCTTAACTCTTTTTTCCTAATTTTCCCAAAACATTTTTGTATGTCTGACAATCACTCCCTACTCTGCTATTTAGATCCCTAACAAGGACCAACTTTTCCTTTTTCATTGTGTCAGTAGCTTTCTCTAGAGCCTCAAAAAATTCCTCCACTTCTACCTTAGTAGAACCTTCTGTGGGACCATAGGCACAAATAAGTCTCATTGTCCAGTTCCCCATTCTAATATTTGCCCAAATCACTCTACTTGACACTGCCTGCCATTCAAGAAGATGAGGCTCGTATTTTGTGTTGAATACTATGGCTACTCCTTCTTTTCCTTGATTGTCATTGCCTGAATATAACATTTTGTATTTATTGCTCAGAAAGATCTCACCAGTTTTTGTCTTTTTTGTTTTAGTCACCCCTATTATGTCGATCTGGTACTTATCTAATTTTTCCGCTAGCTCTATTTCTTTGCCATTCAGGCTTCTTATGTTGATAGTACCGATCTTTAACTCTGGTGATGTTGAGTTGGGGTTTGTTTTCAGATTTGTTCCAGTAGCTGACTTTTTGCTGTTCGCCCTGGTTCCCTGGCAAAAACAATGGGGGCCTTGTTTAACCGGGCAACGCCCCGGCCGTCATGAAATTTAATAATAATGTATAATAACATGTGAAATGTAATAATAATGTATAATAACATGTTTCTTTATTCTTTTTTATTTCATTTTGTTTTTTTATATCACTACATATGAGGACATGAATTTTTTATCAGAGGCAGCGAATGAAGAATAAACTGAGTTCTGGCCAACCCAACTAGTTATGAAAGCATGAGTATGTAACAAGGATCTGTGCTTATGTTTTGTAGATTTGGGAAAGACATATACAAGGGGGGGGGGGGCTTGGAGAGTTTTGATAAACACTTAGAACAAAATGACATTAAAGCAACTGATATAACCACAAGAAAGAACAAACAAGGATGTAAGAAGGTGCTTATCAGAACTTTCCAGATCTTCCCCTTCCTTGTAGGGACACCATGGCAATTGTCCAAGCAGAATTTCCTCCTGATATATATCAGCTCTGCTTCGGTTCGCCATGAACTTGAGCTATTTTGTTTGGCAAGGAAAATTCTACAAACAATTCGAGGGTATGGCCATAGGATCCCCTTTTTCTTGCCCCCCACACTAACATTTTCATGGAGACATTCACCAAGTGGCAAGAATGCTTGATGCACTTTCCTGTCTCATTTGAACAGCCCACATACAATTCAAAACAGAAGTAGAAAGTAACAACAGTCTGCCCTTTCTAGACACCCTGGTTACAAGACAACCAAATGGATCTTTGACCTTCACAGTCTACAGAAAACCCATACAGTTACTGTGTTGTAGTGCCTATGTGCACGTGCTTTTTTGTAAGTTCCTTTTGAAGATGGCAACGTGACGTTGTCGAAACATCGGAAATATTTATTAAAGTATTATTTAATTTATATTCTTATATACGTTGTCAACTTCTTAAGTGATTTAGTAATAATTTTAAATGATTCTGAAAGGGGAAAGTACAGAAAACTGAACTCTGGCTCAAATAGCGTTATTCCTTCTAGTCTCAGACCACTAGGTGCAACTTCTGTCCTTCCAAGCTTCAAAACCCTTCTCACATTTACCATCATAACTTATCCAAAAGATAAAAAAGTTCACCTCAAGGATTTATTCCTCTTGATTCACTGTCAGAGGAATATAACCTTCAATTGTAGTTTGCTGCATACCTTCTCTGGGTTTCTGTTAGAAAGGCAAAAGAAAAAGATAACTTGGATACCAGAATGTCTTCTAATCCTCACTCAAATGTACTCAAAAATTGTGCTCCAGATTTAAAACTCATCGTGCATTTTTGACAATCAAATCTTATATGTCATCTATTCTAGAGTACAGAAGTAAACCTACAGTCATAAAATTCTGAAAAACAGAGATAAGTTACCCATCGTATTATTGTCTGCACACTTCTGGAAAATAATGGAGATGGTCAACTTCTTTACTACCTAGGCATTCCATCTAGGTGACAAGTGACCACCACTATAGATTCCACCACTTCTAATCCACAGAGAATCTCCTGGCCAACATTAATCACCTCCACACAAGTCACAGATATGACTACAGAAACTCTCATGGTCACTCTTGACATTTGCAAAGCATTTGATTGGATCTGGAATAGAGGTCTACGTAACTTAAGAGATCTGCCATCTGTACTTTGCAACTCGATTAGCAGGTTTCTTTCTTCTGATTTCCTTACTAGCATCCAAGTACTTCAGGATTTGTACTCTTGTCCTATATGTCTTCTCTTTATGTAAACGATCTTGTGTTAATCTCAAATTCTATCTGTAGTTTGTGGATAATGGTGCACTCCATTTAATAAAAAGAAATTAGATAATTAAACTGTTTGGAATATGTGGAGTTATGATTGAAGCAACTAAGGCTATGAGGCTAGTGTATTATGTCTACAAAACTGTCTGTTTTACAGAATGAAAATCTCAAATTTCTGAAAGAAGACCCTGCCACCCCCTGCATATGAGACAGGCAAACTTACTTCAGCTGAAAAGCTCTTATAGAGGTTCTCATCTTAGAAAACAGGATTTGAATCCAATTCTTTTCAACCAAAAGACATCAACTGACCTAAATATCAGCTGAGATAAATAATTGACTACAAATGAATGGCTTCAGATTAATTAATTTGGTCTGGAATTATCTTCTTCTTATCATCTGCTCATGGCAGGTTGAGTTCCTCAAAGACGAATTTTTGCCATTTCTTTCTGTCTGCTGTCTTTTTATGAAGTTCTATTATGGAGTTTAAGTGGGTACTTTCATTAATCATGCCAATGCATTTTTTTCTTGGTCTTCCTTTGCTAGGCTGTCCTTCAATTCTGCCATTTAATATGTTTGGTAGTCTTTCTGGGTTCATTCTTGAAACATGTCCAAACCAGCTTAGTTGGCTCCATTTTAGTGCTGTAATTTATTTCCTTAAAGTTAAGTTCTTCTCTGACTTTTTCATTTATTTTTCTTTCTGTCCGGTTTGCTCTATTGATTTTTTATAGGCATTTCATTTCAAAAGCAATGAGTTTATCCATTTCTTTTTTTCTTAAGATCCAGCATTCAGAGCCATAGAGTACTGTGGGAATTATTATTATTATTATTTAGGCCTCCATGGAGTCAAGAGACTCATCGTGGGAGGTTCTTCTTCTTAGGAAACACAAAGTCTATCATACCACACCTTAAACTCATTGACCGTTCTTGTTCTCACCATTCTCCCAGGCAATGCATTCCACGGTTCAACTACCATCCAAGCAAAGAAACCACTCCTCACCCTCTTGCAAACAGCTTCCTTTCAAAACTTCCAGAGATGGCCCCTTGCCATTGCTCCTTCTCGCTGTCCCACCAAGCAAAAGAACTTCCCAATGTCCACCCTGTAACTGCCTCTCAACAGTTAAAAAGTATCGATCATATCACCTCTACTTCTTCTATCCACTAAATTCTGCAGTCCACATTCCATCAGCCGATCCTCATAACTGATATTGTACAGCCCTGAAACCATCTTTGTTATTAGCCTCTGTATCCTTTCCACAGTTAATTTATCCCCTTCAAATCCTAGGGACCAAATTTGAGAACAATAGTCTAAGTGTGGTCTTATCAGGGTTTTATACAAATGAATGATAACTCTTTTATCTCTGCAGGTCAGCAACCTTCTCAGTATTGCAGCAATCCTCTGGGTTACCTTCAACACCTTTGCAATATGTTCCCTGAATTTCAGTTTTCTATCAATCATCATCCCCCAGATCTCTTGTCTCCCCTACTTCCTTAGGACAGCTCCTCCAATCGAGTATTCAGCCTCCCATTGATGTATCCCAAACTTCAAGATTTTACATTTTGCTGCATTAAACCGACACCCTATTAATTTGCCTGTCTATCCAGTTTATTCACGTCTGCTTGCAGGGCTACCACATCTGAACTATTACTGATAATCCTTCCCAGCTTCACATCATTCCTTGATATTGCCTCACCATTCACAATTCTCTGATACCTATCAGACAGCCAATCCTGAATCCAGTTGACTAACTCGACATTTAAACCCATGTGCTGCAACTTAAATATCAGATGTCTTCGCAAAATCCAAAAAAATGCCAGTATATGCCTTCCACTCATCAACTGCTCTTGTCACTTTATCATAAAAGGCAATCATATTACTAAAGCAAAATCCCCCCTAACAAATCCATGTTGACTCTCACAGATAACATTACTCTCACTAATTTCTCCAAGACCTTAACAACTACTGATGACACACAAACTATAATTAGACACTTCCAGTCTGCAACCCTTATGCAACGGCATACTTTCCTTCCATTCCTTGGGTATCTTTCCTACAGCCAGACTTTTATTGAAGAGCCTGGTCAATAGAGCTGTCAGTTCTTTAGCACATTCTCTCAAAACCCGTGGTGAAATACCATCCGGTCCTGCAGCTCTACTGACATTCAGAGTACACAGTATTTGGAACACACCCTCTGCTTGCACCTCTAAATCCTGAACCTGCCCTGTCCCTCTAGTATTAAAACATTCTTCTCCACAATCTAATACTCCAATAAAGTGCTCACTGAAGAAATCCACTACGTCCTCTGCATCAGTCACTCTATTCAAATTTTTATCCCACAATCATTTCTCCTCTTACTAGCTAAAAAATTCCCTAGGATTTTCTTTGGATCTTAATGCCAATCTCTTCTCATATTACAGTTTTGCCTTCCTCACAATACTAGCCATTCTCCTGGCCTGTGTCTTATATTCTTCGTGCATCTGCCCTCAACCTGTCTCCTTATGTCTCTTCCATAATCTCTTTTTCAACTGCAGTTCCTGTTTGATATTGTTTGTCATCCACTTTACACTAAATTGTGTCTGCTTCTTCACTTGTGGAATACAGCTTATTGTTGCTGCTAACAAATATTCCTTCACAATTTCCCAAGCACAAATGATATCCTGGCCTTCCAATTCCATCTTCCATGAAACTGCCCCAATTTGATATCTAAAACTATTATAATCACCTGACTTATAATTCCACATACGTTCCCTTTTCTTTGATACTCCTGCATGTCTATTCATCTCCCAAGTCAAAACCACATGGTCACTCTCTCCAACTGGTGGGAGAGATGTTATCTCAGTTATTATTAGCTCTTCTGATGCTATGACCAAAAATCTTGAACCTCTTGTTCCCTCTATTACATGTTGTGTAAGACATTTGTCCCTCAAAAATTCTAGAAATTCCATTCCTTTATTACTACATGCATTTTCCTCTTCCCAGCTTATAATGCTGTAGTTAAAACCTCCCATAACAATCATTCTTCTTGCATTTGCCAAGCTCAACTGCCTAACCATTTCCTGCTCCCCACCTTCTGTGCTCCTTGGTTTGGAGCAACACCCTACTAAACATCCTGTCTTGGTCACTTCTAACTCACACCATATGCTTTCAAAACCATTAGTGTCACTGCTTTCCAATGCCTCCACTCTTATAGGGCATAAGTCATCACTAGCCATAAACAGTACTAAACCACCACATTTTCCTTTCCTATCCTGCCGAAAAATACTGTATCCTGCTACTTCATTTCCTGTTATTATATCATATTCTGTCAACCATGTCTCTGAGATCCCAATAATCTTTGACGAGGCTGATGCTATCAGTGCCACCAATTCATCTCCTTTATTTTGGATACTTCTGGCATTAGTAAAAACCATAAAAATGTCACTGCTTCTGTTTTATATATCTTTAATTTGAGTTCTTTGCTTAATCTTTTATTGTTCCATATTTTTTGTAGCTGCCCATTGTTATCCATCCATTATTGATTCTGTATATTCAGCGGCTAGAATGGTAAAAACGAGGCAAAACAATCCAACAACTGGTGGATTGTAACTTTCCAACATAAACTTCCCAACACAAAAAATTATCAAACTGCCATACATCCAGAACACATACAAAGCCTACAAATACATTTTCAAACAAACTGACTATAAAGTGGTGTTCATTATGAACCAAAAATTAGCAACACTTCTAAAACACACACACACACAAAAATAATATCAGAACATCCCAACGTAGTTTACAAATTTCCTTCTCAAAAAGACTGCGATGTCACCTACACAGGTTCTACTATCAGGTCTTTATGGGCAAGACTACAAGATTACTTCGGCAACTGTAACATCCCTATTCCAGAGCATTTAAATAGAAATAGAAGTGCATGCCATTGAACAGAAACATACTCCGCAAATCAACAAGGCCATAATATTAGACATACAAGATAATGAAACAATGCTTAGAACATTGGAAACGATAGCCATAAATGTGACAAACACTCCATAAATGTCCACCGACCCTACATAATCTCTGAGAGTTGGAAGCTCCATAACCTCCATAAAAATTAGGTCACAACTCCAACAAATAGGAAATAACACAAGCACACCAAAGACAGAAACACCAAGCCGACATGATACAGCCTCCACTTCCCCCATGAGTTCCAAAGACGACACACTGTCGAAATGGCTCACACCCTGTTACTCCCGCCCCTGACCTTTTCCCACCAATCCTTCCTCTTCCCCAAAAAATAGTTTCTATTTCAGATCCTTCTCTCACCCCCCCCCTTCCAAAGCACTCTCTGCCCACCATTAATAATAATATTATATATATAAAAACCCAGGTTTTTTTCAAATGATTCTTCCACATTGCAAATAACACAAGCACACCAAAGACAGAAACACCAAGCCGACATGATACAGCCTCCACTTCCCCCATGAGTTCCAAAGACGACACACTGTCGAAACGGCTCACACCCTGTTACTCCCACCCCTGACATTTTCCCACCAATCCTTTCTCTTCCCCCAAAAATAGTTTCTATTTCAGATCCTTCTCTCACCCCCCCTTCCAAAGCACTCTCTGACCACCCTTAATAATAATAATAATATTATATATATAAAAACCCAGGTTTTTTCAAATGATTCTCCCACATTGCTTTACCCCGACTTTTCCCAAAATCTCTTCCTTTAACAGCTTAACAGCAGATGAATGCATATCGCCAGGATAAGGAGACAGCCAACAACAACATCCAAAATGGTATGTCTGAATTTTCCTCCTATATCATTCTTCATATATCAGCTTTTTATAACACATCAGTAATGCCCTAAGTTTTGAGTAAAAAGCCAATGACATTGTGAAAAAGGGGCACTCCTAAATGAAAGCAGGCTATATTATTGTTTCCTATTTTCATTTGGATTGCTTCCCTTTTTCTTCCTATTGTTGGATCCTAGTTCTTCTTAATCTATACCTTGGATCCGACATGATTACTATTACGATGTTCTTAACCATTTGATAAGTTGCAAGTTGATTTCTAATACAAATATAGAGAAAATTTATATTTATAGACTGCGCCACTCTATATCTGGATTAGTTCAAGAATTGAAGATAAATCAATCCTCAACTATCTCTCCTTAATATATATACTGGCCGAGTATATTTAACTTAATTCGCCCGCCTTGGTTCGAATATTTTATGAATGGTGCAGTAAAAGAAATTCAGGCAAAATACAACTTTAGATAAACAAAAACAAACATTTAATTTTAAAATCACAAATTATACACTTAAGATCAAAATACTAAATAAGTTATTATAAACACTTCAGCCTTTCTGATAATAAAGTCATGCAAACTCAGACAATGGTAATTCTGTTATCTGTAATACAGTCCTTTTAGCTATTTAATAAAGTTCCTTAATGATCATTCACATCAATATCTCATAGTTCTTTAAGCTTTAAATACAATAAAAATTTCAGTAACACCTCTTTACAAACAAACACTTTTAATTTTACACTTCAGTTAATTCTCCGCAACTGGTGCTGTGTGTCCTTGAAAGGTCGGCCCTGAAATTAAATCTCAACTCAAGTAATCGCTAGTCTATCTGTATCACTTAGCTATCTTCCGTAGCTTTATTTGTTATTCTGAAACTTTTATAAGCTAACCGCTTCTCGACTAGTAGACTTTATTTAGCTGCTTGAGTGACTTGCCGGCTCGCTATTATCGCACTGTGATTTTCGAATGCCGAATGCTCCGCTTCCAACCTAATGCCAATCCCTCTCTAATCTCTAATGCTCTCTCCTTTTTTACCAGCGTTCCTCACTTTTTATATGCGTTTTTCCCGCCTAAATTGTTCTCGAGATCACTTTAACTCTTTTCAATAAACCTTACGTGGTGTTCCAAAACGTGCTCGCTCACTTACATACGTTTCCATGACAACAAAACAAAATATAATAAAATTCAGCTATTGCATAATGTTAAACTTTCACAAACAGGAATAAATAAAGAATATTTATATTTCAATTAATGCGCAGTTAAATTATCAAATACAAGTTCTTATAATATTAACATAATAATAATTAAAATAGCTTAATGATATTTAATACAGTCTTATCACTATTAATACATATATCTTTGATTAAATAATTAGATATTAGACAAAATTAAAGTAGTTATATGAATATTAAATTGTAAAATAAGTTGTTTACATTAAATATTATTTACAAGTATAGCCTTTGTGATGGAAGATCATGTTGGATTCTGAAGCAAATAATAATTACTCTAATCTCTACATAATCAGAATCCAACACTATTAATCCAACAATATTACATTAGTTTTGTTTTACTGAAGTTGATTTTCATATCATATTTCTTACTTGTTTGATGCAGCTCGGTCAGGATATTTTCTAATTTTTCTTGGCTGTCTGTAGTGATAACTATGTTGTCAGCATACTTTAAATGTGTTATATTTCTTCCATTTACAGTTATGCCTTCACACATCTGTAGTCCTTTGTCTACTAATTCTTTTAGGTACAGGTTGAATAAGTATGTGACAATGGGCTTTGCACAACTCCTTTTTTAATTGATCTATTTGATCTGTTTCTATGTTTTTGCATTTAACTATTGCATGTTTCTGAATAGCAATTCTTGATACAATTTAATAGGCATTTGTTGAACCCTCTGTTTTCTAGAAATTTAATGAATTTGCTTCTGTTTATTGAGTCAAAAGCTGTTTGAAGTCAATAAAATAACAGTAGAGTTTTTTTTTTATTTTTGTCTCTCATAAGATCTGCTAATCTGTTTAATGTAAAAATTGCATCTATTGCGCTTTTCCTATTTCTAAATCCCATTTGCTCTTCTTTCATCTGTTCTTCATAGGAATGTTGAAGAACCCTGATGAATATTTTATAGCAGTGGCTTAGAAGAGCGATAGGTATACAGTTAGTGTATGATCTGATATCTCCTTTTTTGTGAATGGGTATGATCTGGCCTGTTCTCCACTCTGTTGGTAAATTTCCTTTCTTTAGTATTTTGTTGAACAGTTGCTTTAGGTAATTTATTATGCTTTCTCTCCCTTTTGCAGAAGCTATTTTTGAATGTTGTCTATGCCTGGTGCTTTATTATTTTGCATTTGTTTGATTGCTCTATGTATTTCTTCATTTAATATGTCTTTTGTATTAGAAGTTTCTTCTGGGTTGAAGACATATTGATCTATGTTTTCTTCAGCTGCGAAGGGTTCTTTAAAATGATTAGTCCATATTTCTTTTATTGTTTCACTGCTATATGTTGTGGTTCCATCTTTTTGCAATATTGAAAACTGGGTTGGGTGAGTATGTTCTAGTTATCTTTTTAATTTTATTTCTGAAATCATAAATGGTCTTGGAGTCATATGTTTTGTATGCTACTTCACACATTCCTGCTTTTTCTTCTAAGTATGATTTTTGCTAAATTTGCATTTATTGTCTATTTATTTTTTCAAATTTCTGCATAATATTCTATTTTCTTCATTATCTTCTTTTCAGAGGTTAGTTTTGGATATTCTTTTTTTTCTTCCATAAGTCCAAAATTTTGGTGTAAGCCATTCTTTATTTACTCTTGTCTGGTAGCCCAGACATTTGTTGCTGTTTCTTTAATAATTTCTTTACCATTTTTCCCAAGACTCCGAGACTGTATCTAAAGCAAGATTATTGAATTTTTCTTTCAATGTTCTCTGATAGTTAGATCTGGTCAAGCTATCATTAAGTTTTTTGATATCTATCATCTTTTGTTTTTCGTGGTTTATTCTCTTTCTTTCAAAACTGATTTTTAGTTTGGCTGATAGTAGTTCATGGTCTGTATCCATGTCAATTTTTTGTTAATGTTTTGACATTTTGGAATGAATGTTTTCCATTTCTTATTAAAGAATATATTGTCTATACAGTTTTTGATTTCATTATTTGGTGATGTCCAGGTGTATTTGTGTTGTGGCCTGTGGTAGAAAAAGGTATTTGTGATTAACAGTTGATTTATTTTGCAAAAATTAATCAGGTCCTCTCCTCTCTCTAGGACCAAATTTTCCCATTACTTCTGCTTTATCTTCAGAGTACTGACTGATCTTTGCATTAAAATCTCCCATAATAATCAGGATATCTCTTGAACTTGTTCACACCTGATTTCTTCTTGCAGTTTTTCAAGAAATTGACTATATTCCTCCTCTTCATGTGATTGGTCTGGGACATAAACTTCTATTATTTTTATATATATATTCCTTTTTCTTTTGCTTTGAATCTTACTGAGATGATTCTAGAGGAAATTGGCCTTACATCAACTATTGAATTTATTTTTTAGCATAGCAGTAATCATTAAAAAATTATTACTGCTATGCCTTCTCTTTCCTTCCTGAGTAAAATATGCTAGTTTTTTTATGTCGATTTTTCTCTCACCTGTCCAGTGGGTCTCTGTGGAAATTATCTTAAGATATATAACAGGATTTTATGAAATATCACACCCTATTGACTAAGACAGATAAACATGAACTGACAGCTAATACATGCATTTTGCATGCTACTTCAAAATAGTTTTCATTACAGTTAATATGAAGTAAATTATTAACATGCCAAATAGTCTGGTCTTTTGAGAATCTTGAAATATATATTTTTTTTCTTCTTTTGAGTTCAACAGAATCACTGAAAAGTTGAGGCACTCAAACTCTATTATTAATAAAAATTTACATGAAACAAAAATGTGGAGGTCATTTCAATAATTATTTCTCTTCATTCCTTATAAGTTACTATTTTGGAGTATAATTATTATAGGAATTCCTATATTATTAAAAAATAATAATAATAACAATAACGCAAGTTATATAACTTGTGTTATTATTATTATTTTTTTTTTCCCTGTAGCAAAAAATTCAGTACACTAATTATATTGATATATCAATCTTTAATGACATTTAAAAAAAAGTTACCTCAGTAAAGCTGAAAAATAGCCCAATACCTCCACTTATTTTCAAGGCATCATTCATTACACCAATTAATACACTCCAACATAAAGGACAAACACAGTTCTCTTTAGGTATGTTTGGAGAACAGCAAGAAATTATCTGAAAAAAAAAAATCAGTAAGTGAAAAGGATGCAAGTAATTTATACAAGTTTGAGGACAGTTAGAATTTCTAAATATTAGCCTCATGTTTCGAATTTTTTTTTTTTTTAATAATACCATTAAAATAATGTTAACTTTTTTCCCCATCCATAATACAGTAGTATTATGTAGGGTAGGGAATAGTACAGATTGGTGTCATTAGATCAGAAAAATTGTAGGCAGGATCTGTATTATCAAGTCCCCCCCCCCACCCACCCCCAAAAAAATAATAACTTGTTAACAAGATGCTTGTCCAAAAAAAGTATCTTGTTAACATCAAATTAACATGCTTATCAGAATCTTAGGGAAGAATGATTGGAGGTCATTAACTAATGTCATAAACTGTACAGTCAGTTGTATGAAAGAGAAATATAATATATTATTATCACACAGACCATAAGATGGCAATTGCCGAGAAGAAGCTTGTGATGCCAGACCCTCCAAACTTTTTCATGTGCCCAGCAGTAGGTGATGCAGGCCAACAGATTTGCTGTGAATTTTAATTGGTGAAATCGATATTATGGTCATTCATTAGTTGACAGTTCTCCAGATAGAATAGGGTTGGAGATAAAAAGAAAAAAAATGTGTGTATGGGAGAAATCACTGTTTGCCATCCAATAGGTTAGTAGTTGGCAAACACTGATTTCTTCCATACACACATTTTTTTTTTTTTTTTGAATTGCTGTATGTGGACTTGCTTCCATGCTGTTGGAGTAGTAGATGCCACCTGAGTATAATATAGTGTACAAATGATAAAGAACAAGTGTTAGTTCAGGAGCATATCTCTTGAGTGCAACTGGTGGGATTCCATCAGGACTGACCTTTTTAGCATCCAGGTTGTTCAAGATTCTTTTGATGTATTCCAGACAGAAAGCTACATGAGGAATACAATGTGATGTTCCAGATAAAGGAGATGATTTGTTTATATTTATATAGGAGATGAGAAAAATGAAGCCAGAAAATCAGCCTTATCTTTGGATGATTTTGCAATTTGCAATAGTTTTTCTATATTTAGCCCTATCAAAGTCAGACAGCTATTTTAATTGTGGATTTGCTAGTACTGTAGGCTTCAGTATAGGTCATGTCACTCCAAATAAGCACTTTTTTTTTTTTGTCTTGGACTGCCCTGGAACACTTTACTTGAATGGACATGGAAATTTTGAGAAGAGTGATGAATGAAAACTTCCATTCCAACATTGGTAATTTCTGTAACAAGATCAGAATAAGTATTTGAATCTGAAAAAAGTAGTCTGACTGGCACTGATGTAATGTCAAAACTACAGAAGGTTGTGAATGGCTGAGAGGAGGACATTCCACCAGAGATGAAACTTGTATGAGATTGTGATTCTGAATTACTAAAAGGAGCAGTCATCTCAACAATGTACCTAGAAGGAGAATTATTTAAGAAAAGATCCAGGGTGTGGGATGCGTGGAGAGGATTGTCAGGGATTCTGTTGAGAGATGAATGATTTGTTTTAAATCATTTGCTTACAGCAAATATTTCTGCTTCTCTTCCAGCTTGGTCAGTGAAATTTGAAAAAGGGAATTGTAGAGATTAAAGTGGCCAAGGAAGATGACTTTTCTGTTAGGGAATTTGGATATTATAGGAAGGAAACCAAGCTTCATAGATAGGAAGTTAAAGGGATCAGAACGATTTTCAAAATTGGAGGAAATGATAGAATAGAAGAAGGAAAGATTAAGATTAGGCATCCTCTTGGCAAGGAATGTCAGATAACACAAAAGCAGGATGATGATCTACCACACTGAGACAGAAGAAATCATAAACTACACCCCCATTAGTTTGGACACGTAAGATAGGCTGTAGTGGCTGTGACAAAAATCTGATGTTCACTCAAAAACAAGCGATCAGGTCTAAATGTCTGCATGATGATCTACATTATTCATGTTGGTGTTGATACTATGAATATTAGTAAAGTGAATGCTGAAGAATTTTTTGGTTTAAGATTTTTTTAACTGTTTAAATTTGAGAAATTTTCTGTGAATTTTTTTTTTTTTAAATTTAACTACAGTAATGCTACAATTATTTACGTTTACTTTCATGTTGGCTGAGCATGCTTTGCCTTGCCACATTTCATGTGGCAAGGCAAAGCATGCTCACCCAACAAAAAACTTCCCTGTTCTTTTTTTATTCAAAACACTATTTCATCCTGCTCGACTTACAATACTCCATAAATTCCAAATGTGACTAGCCTTAAAAGACTGGAGAAGCATTTAAACCTGAATGTGTCCAAAGAGCTGTGCAAAAAGGAGGTTGCAGTGTCATGTTTTGGGGCCGTATTTCAAATACTGGAATTGGCCCATTCATTGAGATGTCCAATTGCATGAAATCCATGGATTAACTGACACTTTTAAATAATGAAGTATTGCCATTTGTCCAGTTTTTGGAACAAGAAGGATACATAGTGGCTCCTGAGTTTCAAGATAATAACTCTCATATCCATTGAACTAGAACTGTGCTGGATTGGTTTGCAGAACACAAGAAAGATGTTCCACATCTCAATTCTCTAGCCAATTCACCCAATCTGAATATTATCTAAAAAATCTGGGATATGTTAGAAATGGCCATAAAGAAGAAACATCAACACCTTACAAATTTGGCAGAATTAAGGGATCTTTTAAGTATAGAGTGGAATAAACTTGACACATGTGATAATGAGTCATATTGACAGAGGCCAAAAGAAATCCAAGTTATAATTAAAGCAGGTGGTGATATATATATAACTCCATATTATTATTATTACATGACACCTCCAGGGAGTCCAAAGACTCATTGAGGGAGTACATCTACTCTACAACTCTTCGTCTCTACCACTCAATCCACCAACTACAGTGAACTTCATCATCTATGCCAATGCCATCTACTGACCACCTAGTATTTTCACAGACAATCACAAACATCCATACCTGTGTGGGATTTGAACCCGCAGTCTTTTGGCTGGAGAGCGGATACGCTAACCACTTGGCCAAACCAGGCTAGCAATACAAATACTAGAAATATTAGGAATTATTGTATCAGGCTTGTAGAATTTTGCACACCAAATTTGTGTTAATGTAAATTTATGCAGTCTTTGCTCATTTTTTGCATAGCTCGTCAACTTTCTTTACTATTAAGCAGTATTATTATTATTGCTCACATATCTCCATGGAATCTGATGACTTATTGCAGGTGATCCACTCTAACTCTGTTCACATTATACCTATCAAGCTTCTTCTTCACCTTTGTAGACTGTTGAGGCACTATAAAGGTGGCAGTCCTAACATGCTCTCTCCAGGTGTTCCTGTCTTGGGAGCTCCTTAACAAGGTGGAGAACATAAAATATTAAAAAATTAAACTGGTGGAGAAAATAAAATATTAAGGAATAAAATGAAGCCTTTGGCTCTTCATATATTTAGTAATTAAGGAATAAAGTTTTCATTCCATAATTTGTTTGCCCAGTGTGCTTAGGTTCAATGATGGGTTCAAAGAAAGAAAAAAAAAATTAAAATTAAAATAATGTAAGTAAAATAGAACAGTAGAATATATGTAAAATATAAGTGCGAAATGAGTGATCATTACGGAAGATTTTAACTATACTAGCATAAATTGGACAGAGGAAGCAGCAAACAGTGATAAGGGAAAGAAACTACTGGAATTTGTGAGAGATAAATATCTCAGGTAACATGTAGTAGAAGGAACATGAGAATCTAGAGTCTTAGATCTGGACCTTGCATCAGAATAGCTCATTGTAACTGAGATATCAATCTCGCTCTCAATTGGTGAGAGTAACATTGTAGTATTGAAATGGAGCCTAAAATGACATTGGAAGATTCAAGGAGAAAGGAATTTATGTGGAATTAAAAAGCAAGCAACTATAATAATCTTAGAAATCAATTTGGGACAGTCAGAGCTGCCCCTAGGAATTTATTCGCCCTGTGCAGTAGCATATTTTGCCACCTTTTCCCCCTTATTTTTTGTATATAGTTTATGCTAATTTTGCTGCCCCTCAAAAAACTTGTCACCCTGTGCAAATGCACATCTTGCACTGAAGGTAGAGCCAGCCCTGGAGGACAGTTCCATGGATGGCAAATTTGCAAGGGAGGGATATCAACAGTACATGGGATAGTGGAGAAATATTTATAATGGCAATGAAAAATAGAATTCCTCAACTGAAAAAGATATAATGATTTGGTGTAAAGCAGGTGACTAATGAAATGAAACAGGAATTGTAGATGAAAAAGAGATTGTGTAAAAAGTATAAAGAAAGGTGAAGAGCAGTTGCATGAAGAATATGAGACCTGGGCCAGGAAAGTAACTAGTATAGTAAGAAACACAAAAATGAAATACAAGAAATGCAAGAAAAGACTAGAAATGCAATCCAAGGTTAAACATAAGAAATTGTTTCATTATGTGGCCAGCAGGCAGAGAAATGATTGTTGTTATTATTATTATTATTCAGGAAAACACAAAGTCCATCATACCACTCCTTCAAATCACTGACCGTTCTTGCTCTCACCACTCTCTCAGGCTATGCATTTCACGGTACAACCACCCTGCATGCAAAGACCAATCCTCACCCTATTGCTCACAGCTTCCTTTCAAAACTTCCAGGGATGGACCTTGCCATCATTCTTTCCTGCTGTTCTACCAAGCAAAAGAACTCCCTAATGTTCACCCTGTAACTGCCTCTCAACAATTTAAAAGTCTCAATTATATCACCTCTCCTTCTATTCAACACTCTGCAGTCCAAATTCCCTCAGCCTATCCTCATAACTGACATTGTACAGTCCTGAATCTAAGCGTGGTCTGATCAGGGTCTTATACAACAGAATGATAACTCTTTTATCTCTGCAGGTCAGCGTCCTTCTCAGAATTGCAGCAATCATCTGGGTTACTTTCACAACCTTTGCAACATGCTCCCTGAATTTCAGTTTTCTATCAATCATTACCCCCAGATTTCATGTCTCCCCTATTTCCTCCAGTACTGCTCCTCCAATCAAGTATGCAGACTCCCATCGATGTATCCCAAACTTCAGGACTTTACATTTTGCTGCATTAAAACAGCACCCTATTTCATTTGCCCATCTGTCTAGTTTATTCAAATCCTCTTGCAGGGCTGCCACATTTGCACTATTACTGATAACCCTTTCCAGCTTCACATCATCTGCAAACAACTGAATATCCTCTTGCAATCCATTTGCAATGTCAATGATATAAAGGCTGAACAATACAGGTCCCAGTACTGTGTGCCCTGTGGAACCCCACTTGTAACCTTCTGCTTCCTTGATATTCCCAACCATACACATCTTTCTGATACCTATCAGACAGCCAATCCTAAATCCAGTTGACTAACCAGACATTTAAACCCATGTGCTGTACTTTAAATATCAGCTTATCATGTGGCACCCTGCCAAATGCCTTTGCAAAATCCAAAAAAAAAAAAAAAAAAAAGTCAGTCTTTCCCTCATCAACTGCTCTTGTCACTTTATTATAAAAGGCAATCATATTACTGAAGCGTGAGTGCCCCTTAACAAATTCATGTTAAGGGGCACTCACGCTTTTTATTAAAATACTTCTATTATAATATATAAATACGAATATTAAAATTATCAAAATAATTTTAATATTCTAGAAATTTCTTCATTATTAAACAATTACCAGAATGTAAAAAATATTAAATAAATATCACTGAGAAATCAATTAGTGATTAATATCTCTACTTGCTAATTTTCAAAAAAATACCTAAAATGTAAGCATATTTATTATTCAAAACATTTGAAATATCAAATTCTGTAATAAAAAAAAGTCAGTTTTGGACTATTCGCCTTAAAAATAATAGGGGTTAAAAAATAAGTTTAAGGGAAAATTTCAGTAATTATTATTTATTTTGGTGGACAACTTTTAACGCTCTTCTTATTTTAAAGTCTAACCAAGTATGTTAACCCCCAGATGTCGGAAAAAAAAGCCAAGGAAGTTATCTGGACACAAAACAGTAAAAGGCAATTGCAACGAGTACAACTGGAACATAAATTGTCTGGATCGCTGAATAAATTTTTAACTTCAGGACCACTTAAAAAACGAAGAACAGAATGTTCTGACGAAGCAAATACTCCGTGTAGCTCTACTACAGAAAAAGAGAGGACACAGGATAACTATGAAGAAACAAATGTTATATGCGAAAATTAAACTGGCCTGTCTACAGAAGTAGCAGCAGAAGAAATATTGGATTCCGATTCAGCGAAACATGAAACTTCAAATTTTACTTTAAATTTTAATGTTAATGATCCAGGTACTTGCCCGAATCATATAACTACCAAAGTTAGAGATTGTTTAGTTGAGCATTGCCTGTGTCAATTAGTTAAAGAATTTCCCAAATATGAATCTGGCAGCAAATTTTCCATTTCATACTATTATCCAACTTTAGCAAATGGAGAAAACCTTTTACAAAGTTATTTAGTTTATTCAGAATCGCAAAATTCAGTTTTTTGTTATTATTGCAAAATACTTGGTAGTCAAAATTTCCAACTTACTAACAAATACGATTGTAATGATTGGCAACATTTGAGTCATATACTAAAAATACACGAGACAAGGTCCGCACACATTAAAAACGGTTCAAAAACGTTCTGAAAATGATAACGGCAATTTTTTAAAGTTAGTAGAAACTGTCGCTAAATTTGATTCGATAATGGCAGAACACTTGCATCGCATCCAAACATCACAAAAACAGAACACTGATCATCATTTAGGTGATAAAACACAAAATGAAATCATCCGTATAATTTCTGAAGCTATAAAACAAAAAATTTTAGAAATAATTAAAGAGGCGAAATATTATTCATTAATTCTTGACACTACTCCAGATATAAGCCACACAGAACAATTATCTATTGTTATTACAATATTGTTATTGTTATTATTATTGTTATATATTGTTAATCAAAATAAAGATACAAATATAGCAGATTTTCATAAACATTTTTTGGGTTTTCAATCTGTAGAAGATACCACTGGGCAAGGACTATTTCAATTTATAAAAAATTATTTAAAATGACTGAATATTAACATTTCAGATTTATGCGGCCAAGCTTATGATAACAGTTCAAATTTGGGAGGCAAACATAACAGACTGCATGAAAAAATCTTTGAAATAAATTTAAGGGCTTTTTTTATTCCGTGTGCTGCTCATTCATTAAATTTGGTAGTTAATGATGAAGCTAAGATATCCTGTGAAACTGTAAACTTTTTTTGGGGTAATACATACAGGAATTATATAATTATTTTTCAATATCTGTGAAGCATTGGGCTATATTAAAAAAACATATTCGTGTTTTAAATTTGAAACCACTTTCTGCTACTATGTGGGAAAGTAGAGTAGAAGCAATAAAGCCACTTAAAAATAATATCAAGGAAATTTACCAGGCTCTTTTTGATATTAGATGATGAAACTAAAGATATTGATTCTAGAGTTCAGGCAGACAACTTAATTTCAAAGATTTATTCGTTTAAATTTATTTGCTCTGTTCACGTTTGGTACAAAATCTTAAGTCTTGCAAATGTTGCAAGCAAAATAATGCAGAATCCGACATTTGATATAGGAAAAATTACAGAAAAACTTGATTATGTCATAGAAGAATTAAATACTTGCCGAACAGACCAATATTTTGAAAATATTAAGAGAACTGCAAAAGAAGTAGCAACCGATCTTAATATTGATCCCATTTTTTCAGACATTCGCAAAAGAACAAAAACAAAAATGTTTGGTTACGAAGCATCAGATGAGACAACGCATAATCTTAAACAAAATTTTTAAATATATTTTTTCTTCGCGATTTTAGACACAACAATAACTTCAGTCACGGAAAGATTCACTTTTAAAACAACATAGCGAGGACTTTAAAGTTATAAGAGACATTAGCAAATTAAAAGATTGAAGAAATGAAGATTTAATGAAACATTGTAAAGATTTGCACTTAAAATTGAGCGACAATCAAGATTCCAACAATCGTGATATTGACGGTATGACTTTATTTGAGGAATTAAAAACTTTGCAATGTTTTATTAAAAAAAGAGTCGGCTCCTCATATACGAAAATAAATTAACCAACATGTTTCCGAATACTGCGATTGTGATGAGTATTTATTTAATATTACCAATATCGGTAGCATCAGGAGAAAGAAGTTTTTCAAAACTGAAACTAATAAAAAATTATTTGGGGTCAACAATATCTGGAGACCGTCTAATGGATTTATCAATTATATCGATTGAAAATATTATGCATTTTTGAAAATTATGGAGACAACTACCGTGTTTGAATATAACTAAAATCTACATTCGATGTTTCGATCTTTATGTCAAGGTCATCTTCTGGAACATACAACTAAACACAGAAAACAAGCTACACTACAATCAAACTGGTTTGTTAAAGATACTGACCAACCACTACAACAATTGTTGGCTTGACCTCTGGTGAAGAAAAAAAAAAAAAAAAAAAAAAAAAAAAAATTACACATCAACGCAGAGTCCTATTATTAGTGTTATCTGTTGGTTGCTTGCAGAAATACATTGGGTGCAACAAGTATCTATCTATATACATATATTAACATCATGATTATACTTGTACATTCCAGCCAGTTGGTATGGAATGGTTTCTAATACTAGCTGAAGATTGGCTAGAGTCCTGACTTATGCTGGATCTTATATATTAGGTAGGCTGAATGTGTGCCATCCAGATCCTTGGAATTTTCATGCCATCTTTGTTGTTGATATTTGGGTGGTTTATCAGGATTTTGCAGGCTTCCTTAAATTTCCTTTCATACCAGGTTTTTGTGTGGTGTAAAGAGCGGGTGCTTTTCCAGTTGATTTGGTGTAAGGTGTTGAACACATGGTCTGAGAGGCCTGCTTCATCATAATGGTTATATTTAATGTGTCTAATGTGTTCTTTCTTGCGTATAGGGATTGTCCGTCCTGTTTCACCAATGTATGGTAAGTTACAGGTGCAGCGGATGCAATAGACTACAGGATGTGCTAATCGGAGGAGAGGATCCTTAGAGGAGTTGAATATGGTTTTAAGTTTAGTGGGTGGTTTAAAGGTTGCATTGAGATTATAATGTTGTAGGATTCTGTTGATTTTTTCCAATAACCCTTTAATGTATGGGATGGCTATGGTTTTATCTATAGCCATCCCATAATCTAGATTTGTTTCTGTTGTTGTTTTATGGAGTATTTTATTAATAGTATATTTGTTATATTTTGTTATAGACTTGTTGGTTAGAGCAAATTGTTGTAGCTCTGTTTTTAAGGGTGTTAATGACTCCATATTTTTGTGATGGGTAGTGGTATGAAGTAGCATGTATGTAATGGCCAGTGTGCGTCGGTTTTCGGTAGACTGTGAAGGATAGACTGCCTGAAGGAAGACATGTGAGTAGTGTGTCTAGGAACAGGAGCAAATTTTGATTTTCAATTTCGATGGTAAATTGTATACGTTCATGTTGTTTGTTCAGGTGGCTAAGGAATGTGTTTAGCATTTGTCGCCCGTGCGACCAGATCGCGAACACGTCGTCAATGAATCTAAGGATTCTGTTGATTTTTTCCAATAACCCTTTAATGTATGGGATGGCTATAGTTCTAAGCCAGACTGTCGGTCTTAGCGTATATATAAAAAACCTACCAACACAGGAAGATTTCTTAATGCGACTTCACACCACCACCATCCTTCGCAAAAAATAGGTCTAATAAAAACCCTGAGGGACAGAGCTTATATTTCCAGCACAGAAAAACAGAGAAATGAAGAATTGGAATATTTAACAAAAATCCTCAAAAAAAATGGTTATGAACCCACGACTATCAAAAAAATCTTCCACACACCTCCTACAAGCATCCCACAGAAACAAGATTTCAAAAACGGTATCACGCTTCCATATATCAAGAATGTTACAGACAAGATGGCTAAATTACTAAACAAACATAACATCAAAGTAGCCTTTCTGCCACTGGAAAAAATTTCAAGATTTCTATATCCCCCGAATTCTCTACATCATCCTTTAAAAAAACCAGGTGTTTATAAAATTTATTGTTCTTGTGGCATCTGCTACGTAGGACAGACAGGAAGATTTGGGGAAATACACATGAACGAACACCAAAAGGATGTACAAAACAGAAGAGAACACAAATCAGGTCTAGCTTTCCGTACCACTTCCACCTGCCACAATGTACTCTGACAGAAAACAAACATGTCTTATATAGAAAAAACTGTTACGTAAGGAAATTTAAAGAAGCTGCAAACATGCTTAGAATTCCAACAGAATGCAATAAAAACCAAGGCTTAATTCTACAGCAAGTTTGGTCAACTTTGATAAAAAATATACCTCAGTCAGACCTTGGACATTATGATCGTGAACAACAGAATGTGGCATCATCCAGCATTGTTTAAACTTAGCACTGCTTTGAATCTACATTCTGATTTTTTAATTTTGTAAACAGTCAGACAGCTACAACTGTATAGTATTAACTATTATTTTCTCTTTTTTGTTGTTTTAACTTTCAGTTACCTTTTACCCCTGAAGATGTAAGTCAAACGACTAATGAAACCTGTCGGGTTTTATTTCTTTATTGTGCTTTTAACTTAATAAAAAAAATAATAAAAAAATAATAAAAAAAAAAGTGGTCCAATTACCGGATTATGCCTTATGAGTATTTTTATTTATTTCACATGATGATACAATGGTTGTGAGCCCCTTTTACAGGGAGGTACAACACTATCTCAATTCCATACCCCATTTTATCTGTATTGGGACCGGCGTAGCTGACACATCAGACCTATGGCTGGGAGGGACCATTTCTTAAGTATTCCTGACTGTAATCCGTGTGTGTGTTCACGGGACTGGTTTGCCTGTTGTTGAGGACAAAAAAAAAAAATTTTCTGGGTGAAAAAATCCCCTACATCTGTATGAGACCAGCTAACTCACCTTTTGTCAAAAGAAACCAGATATCACATCACAGACAGGAACTGAACCCAGGTCTTTCTGACCAAAGGGCTTTATCCATGCTGACTGAGCTATGGAGGCATATAAGATGGACCTCCTGTGAGTCGGGTCTTAGGAGTCCACGGACATCCAGAATAATAATAAAATTAAAAAAAAAAAAATGCTAAAAATGCACATATTTAAAGTAGTTTCCTTTTCTTTTAAAGTGCTTCATAGTATTTTGAAGTAATTTTGTACATCTGTTTGAAGAAGTCAAAACAATAGTTTCTTATCATACTAGCTCTCAATTTTTCATGGTAATGTTACTCTATTACCATAATGTGCTGCTAGTATTGTTCAACTTGCTTATCACTCATGTGCAAAGTGTTTTCAGAAAAGATGAGCGACATCTTGGTCTCACCATTTATGGTTATAAATTGCTTAGATGAATAATTTTCCACTCTATTATTACTCTTCAACAACAACATCTCTGAATAATTTTCATACTTCTATTGCAATGATTGAACAAAGCTCTATAAAAGTGGTTTAAGCTGTGAGAAGTAATTTTACTACTTCCTGAAAGAAACTACTGAATTGATTTGCAGACACACACAAAAATGATAAGTGTGTAGACAGAAATGATTTGTGAGGAGGTGCAGACCATATTTTTTGATATCAGAAAAAAGATCCAAGTTACACATTTAAAGCTAGTTATGGTTGGTTTAGGAATTTTTAAGAATAGAATTGGAGAGCATAACTATATGACATTTCAGGATATAATACACTGAAAGACCTGATGATAATGATGATGCCTTAAGAGACTTCTAAATGAAACCACTCTTTATCTGTTAGTCATTCCAAGAACCTGAGAGCACTGAAGAATGTGATTTAATCTCGACTACTTAGTGAGTTTAACTTTTTCGCTGCTAAACTTGAGTTATCTCAAGCTCTTTAAAAATGACATCCTTCCTAAGCTCAAGTATTCTCGAGCCCAGAATACTGGTTGAAAGATCCTCTCAGTGCAACCCCACAATAATATATACATGTACTCATAAGCCAAAATATGAATACCCAGCCTGTTTCTGACTGGTAGTATCCTGGTATAAGGATTGTTTTCATGGATATCACTTGGTGTCCACTCATCCCATTGAAAATCGTTGCCATATGTGGTGACAATGCGGCCTAATAGATCTGAACTCTTCTAGCAAGACAATACCCATGTCACAAAGTTCACACTGTACAAGTATGGTGTGCTCTGTGTGTGCTCCCCTGGTCACATAATTCTCCTGATTAGATTCCCATTGAACATCTGTAGAATAATATATAATGCAGCATCTGCAGGATGATGTCAATGCTTCATTCAATTGATGATCTCTGGGATATTATTCTCTCTAGTTGGTCCAGAATACCTCAGAACACCTTCTGTGGTCTAGTGGAGCCAGTGCAAAGATGGGTGCAAGCAGATATCTCAGCCAAAGGAGGCCTAACATACTACTACTACATAGGTGGTCATAAAGTTTCAGATCATGAGCATATGTCTTGAGACATCTGTTGTTTTTGCATTTGTTACATTTGTGAAATTAGCTTCAAGGCAAAATATTGTACAAACTGATAGCTTTAATTAATCACATCAGAAAAGATTCCTATGAAGTGTTTGTCCTCTTTGAAAATATTGGCACAGACAGATCACAGTTTAGTATTATGGTTGTCTATTCTTCATTGAGTTCATCTCATTAAAAAGAATATATTTTGGCATAAAAAAAAAGCTTTTGTGTTGTGAGACTGTGAGGCAGGTTATAATATCAGCTGACTTGACTGTATACACTGGTGCAATAAAGATAGTTCCAAAAGGTGAATTAAAGTTTCCAGGACAGTAGCACAGACAATTGATGGTGAACTATTTGTTGAACTTTTTTCATCCCCTGCAATGAAAAAAGTTTAAGGCTTATGCAACATTCAACAGATCTTATGTATGAAATGCTAAACATCACACACACAGTTTTCCATCCACAAGCATAGTTGGAAAACTGGCATTTAAGTCCTCTCCTTTATGATTAATTGCTTAAAACAAAACCAATGCATGTTGGACAATTAACAAAAGCTAAAAAGGAGATGCCAGATTTCAGAGAAATTAAAAAAGGGATAGGTGGAGGCAAAACATACTGATAATGTGATGGCTATCAGGCGAGTTGACATGTGGAAAGTGTGCATGCTAATTGCACTTAAAATTGCATGAAACCATTAGGAAACAGAGAGAGAGAGAGGCAGCTGAATAATGAAGCCTCACTGTGATATGGAAACATCTGACAGTTCATACATAAGAACTGTCAGATGTGGAGTTCCACATGGTTCAAATTTTCAAGATTGATCTGGTGAATGTTGCATAAGATTTTTTTTCACTTCAGGGGGGATGAAAAAAGTTCTAAATTTTCAGACGATGTAAAATGTACAATGAAAAAAACAGGTAAAAACAACACATGCATATTGAGAAAGTTTCAAAATTTCCATATGCTAAACATCAGCCATTAAAATGGGATATTCATTGCCTCATTACACCTGCTCACCCACAAAATATCAGGTATTGATATGCAGGTTCAAACACCTCATTTGAAGGCATGAAAGAAATATTGCAGTGCCCTAACGTATATTGTTGTTTTCAAAATATTATACAATGGTTAAATTTTGAAAGGATGGTGGAGGTGCTTCAGAATGGTTAGTTTTGTTATAAATACTGACCAAGATTTCAACAAAAATTATTTATGTGTCACAATTGTGGTTAACCCTCTTTTGAAAGCAAATAGCCTAGTTTTGCATGTAATTTTTTAAGAAAAGAGGTCAGCAAGGAGGGAATGGCTTGTTTCTATTATCTTAGCAGTGAAAATGTAAGAGTAGTAACAGAAAGATGTGGGTGAAGTGGGAAAATTTTCAAGATTGATTTGCAAATTATTTTATACCAAAATAGGACAATAATAATAATAATTTGGAATGGGAAAATATTGGATAGGGCAAAATTGAGCAATATTGGATGTAGATAAGGCATACACTGTCTCTCTCTCTTTTTTTTTTTTTTGGATTTTTCCAAGAGGGTGACACATGACAAGTTGATTTTTAAGTTACAACATATGGGTTTTGATATCAAGTTAGTGAAATGGATTTGTGATTGGCTCTCTAGATATCGAAGAGTTGAGGGAGCAGAATCAGGGAGTAGGAAGGTTACAAGTGGAGTTCCACAGGGTTCAGTCCTGGGACCATTGCTGTGCAATCTTTATGTCAATGATATTGTCACAGGACTACAGAGAGATGTTCAGTTATTTGCAGATCATGTGAAGCTTGTGGGTTTATTAGTAATAAACCTCAAGTTAGTGTTGATGTTTTGGCTCTTCAAGAGTATTTGAATAAGCTGGAAGGCTAGGCAAAGGAATATGGATGTCAGTTTAATGTAAGTAAATGTAACATTTTAAAATTTGGGATCCACAGAAGGGATGCTTCATACTCAGTTGGTGGAGTTATACTGGAAGAAGTGGAGGAAGCAAGAAATCGTGGGGTGATTGCAGATAGAGATTTAAAAGTTCTGAGACATATTGCAAAGGTTGTGAAGACATCTCAGTGAATTGTGGCAACGTTGAGGAGAACATTGACCAGGAGAGATAAAAGTGTGCTGGTCCTGTTGTATAAAGCTTTGATAAGACCACATCTGGATTTCAGTACTTAGATCTGGACACTGGGAGTTGAAGCAGATGAAGTAACTTTGGAGAGAGTACAGAGACAGATAACAAAAATGACATCAGGACTGTACAATGTTCATTACAGGGTAGACTGAGGGCATGCAGATTGCAGAGTTTGGTGAATAGAAGACATTTGAGCTGTTAAATGGTTATTATCATATAACACTGAGGAGATTTTCACATGGTTTAACAAGGGAAAGGAACAAGGACAAGAGGCCATTTCTGGAAGTTGCAAAAGGAGGTGGTGAGTAAAAGGGTAAGAAATAAAAAAACATGTGAGTTTTCCCATAAATAATATCCATAAGAAATAAGTTTTTGCAAGGAGAGTGATAGGAGCAGGGAATGCATTGCCTGAGAAGGTGGTGAATGTGCAGACTGTGGGTGGTGACTACATCAGGTCAAGAAAATAATAATATTTTCAGACTAATTAGACCTTGGGTATTTCCAAAAACACAAAAGTGAAATCATTGCTTCTGAATGCCATTTCATTCACAATCAATGAATCAGCATGTTATCAGAAACTCTATGATAACATACCAAAAGCTCATGTTTCTGATAATGTTTTGTGGTGACCAACAGAGAAGGCAATATATAAAATTAGTGCAATACATGGCAAGTCAGAAATCGCTGTTGGCAGCACTAAAAAAATTTATTATTCTAAATTATGCCCAATTCTTAATGGTTGGAAAAACCAAACAACAATTATTATTATTATTATTCAGGCCTCCATGGAGTCAAAAGACTCATCATGGGAGGTCCTTCTAAAGAACATAAAGTCTGTCAAGACTCATCGAGGGGAGGCGCCCCCTAAAAAAAACACAAAGTCTATCATACCACTCTTTAAACTCATTGACCGTTCTCGCTCTCACCAACAAAAAGAAAGTCTACCTTGAAGCAAATCTCATTACCAAGATAATATCAGAAGATGCAGAACTTGTCTAGTCTCATTCTGAAGACTTATTTGAAGAAAAATCCTCGACTTTGCCAAAGGAGTGGAACAATATGTATATACAGAAACTACAAAAGAACAAGTTGCAAAATATGAAGGAAGACTGTTGATGTGCACACAAAATGAAGTTCTTGTTTAGGAATTGATTTCCATACTGAGTCACATGCATTTATCCTGAATGAGATAACAAAAATGAAAGAGACAAAAACTAATTCTTTAAGAATTCACTCACTATTTTTAATAATGGATGATTTACTCATCCTCCTCATCTTCAAAGGAAGGTCAAAAATCTATCCCTTTCCATATCAGGCATTCAAATTTTTTTATTGTTTGTCACGCTCTGATGTCGATATTGGGGAAGTTCTCATTCTCCATTCAAAATTAATGTTTGCAACTGATCCTCAAGCAACAAAACTACTCTGAGAATTTCATCCAATAAAACTGACTTTCTTGTATACAGCACGTCCATCACCTGTTTCACTGAAGGTTCAAGCACTATGCATTGAAACTGTCGAAGAAAACATTTTTTTCATTGAAAGTTTAGTTTTTAATGCAATGAATAGTTGTGTTTATTTTCTGATGTATCTTTGATGAACTTTTGATAAACTTCCACTTCACCAACATCTAGTCATCATCATCACGAACCATGGGCTTGTAAAAATATAAAGAGATTTTTATTCAGAGGATATTATCATAATATTAATCCTACCAGCTGCAGCATTGTTTAAATATAGAATTTTTAATTCTTCTTTTTTTTTATATTAATCCTGTCATAGAGATGATCTCTGTTCAACAATTATTATTTTTTATTTCCGAGTGTACCTATATATGCACAAGAGTTCACTCCGATTGGTGCAATGGCTCTTTTTTACTATTGCTTTCAGAATCCAAAAAAATCACTGACTCACTACCAAAATACAAAATAAACACATTTAATAAAACAAAAACAATATATATATATATACTTCAAACAATATTACATAACTAACTACAAATTTAATTGGATCCAAGGCCTTTTTAAAAATAAACTAACACTTAAGACTAGACTAAACACTTTGTTTTCACAATGACAAAATGTTCATAGCCAGTTTCTCTCTATGTCAAGGCCCTTTTCCAAAGATATATGACTTTATTCTTCATTTTCACAGGATCCTTTCTCATCACTCATGTAGCACAGATTAATTCTTCTTAATTCTTCCTAACTCAATTCTGTCTCTTTTTAAAAAAAGTAGAAATAATTCCTGGAATTATCCCTGGAAGTTACGAAAGGAAACTGTGAGAAAGAGGGTGAGGAGTGGTTTCTTTGCATGGGGGGGTGGTTGAACCATGGAATGCATTGAGTGATGAGAGCGAGAACAGACAATGCATTTAAGGAGTGGTATGATAGACTTTGTGTTTCCTAGGAGGGACCTCCCTTGATGAGTCTTGATAGCCTTGTGTTTCTTAGAAAGGACCTCCCATGATGAGTCTTTTGACTCCATGAAGGCCTGAATAATAATAATAATAATAGTCAGATCTGGCGTCCTTAAGACAGATGAAACTTCCTAATCAGAGTATTCTCGAACATTCCTTTAGAACATAAATAGCAATTTCTTCTTTTATTCACTAATGCTTATTGACAGTCTTAACTCTTCAACTTTAAAAAATTCACAGTTCTACGATTCTCTTTTCAGAATCTACTACTAATCTTCCAATTAGCATTTCCTCGAATATTCCTTTTGAAACATCTATAGCAATATTTTCTTTTATTTATCAATGCTTATTCCACTTTGAAACTTCATAGTTCCAAGATTCCTTTTTCGGAATATACTATTGATTTTCCTCTGACATAAAAAAAACTCAAATTCCTCTGAATCTAAATATCTGCCGGCCAAGGTAGCATTCTAAAAAAAATAAGAATGCTACCCTGTTTATACCGTTACTCTGATCTCGAACGCTGTTCTTGTCAGCTGTCAATCACACATCAAACTTCTCGACGAGCATGCATACTCCATGAAAGTGGCAAACGAGAAACTAAATATAATGGCTGACACATTGTCTCCGTTAGCGACAAGAGAATGTCTTCATTAAAGACAACTTAATATTTTAAACTACAATAAAATTGTTTAAAGTAACACAACTATTCAAATCTGGTAAGTACATCAATTTTTTTTTTTATAACTTCTTTACATTTCATTTTGACAAAACAATTTCAATAACGGGCACATCGCAAGCGATGACAATGAGTGTTATGAAACCAAATTTAATAAACATACTAACATAAACAATACGTAAAAATATTCAGAATTTCAAAAATTATGAGAACATAACCATACTTATAAGCTGACAGAAAAAGATAATCGGATTGAATCTATGGGAAACGACCCTGCAATGGAAAAGGGAAAACGAAAATGGAAACGACAAAATATAATACACATAGCAAACTGGAATGTAAGAGGAATAGCATATAAAGAAATAGAATTAGACCAGGTATTAAATGAAAGAAATTTTAAAATAGCAGTAATCACTGAAACAAAAAAGAAATTAAAAGGAACAATGAGAACTGAAAATTTTAATGTGATATACAGTGGAGTCGACAGAGACCAAAGAGCACAAGCAGGAGTCATGATTTGGATTCATAACTCCCTTTCAAAACAGTTAAAACATTATAAATTATGGAATGAAAGAATAATAGAAGCTAGAATAAAAATAGATAGAGGCTATTTAACAATAATTGGTTTATATGCCCCAGAAGAAGGAAGAGAACAGGATAATATTGATTTTTATAATCAGCTACAAAACATATATAATAAAATAAATAAAAATGATTACATAATTTTAACAGGAAACTTAAATGCAAGAATTGGAAACACGAAAATTAATAATAATATAGGAACACACTCTAAACAGAAATGGTAAAAAATTGATTGACTTTGTAGTTTATAATAACCTAAAAATAATGAATTCCTTCTATAAACATAAAGACATACATAAATATACTTGGGCAGCAAGAGGATGGAAATCAATATTAGATTACTTCATATTAAATGAAAAGACATCAAAATTTTCACTAGATGTTAGAGTTCACAGAGGATATGAAATAAGCAGTGACCACTTCCTTGTTAAAATAAAATTAAGATTACCACCTAAATGGCTACAAGTAACAAGAACAGAAAGAAAAATTGAAACATTTGTTTATAAAACTAGACTATTGAATGACACAAATGTACAATGGCTATATGAACAAAGAATTAACCAGTATCTAGATAAAATAAAACAAAATGAAGAAATAGAAATAGAATGGCTTAATATAAAAACGATACTAAATGCAGCAGCAAATGAAAGCTTAGGAAAGACCAAAAAATTCAATAAAAGAAAAAAACTGAAGATCTGGGATGATACAATCAAAGAAATAATCAAAAAGAAAAAAGAAGCCTATCACAAATGGTTAAGCAGTAAAAGATTAGAAGATGAAATAGAATATAAAAGAATAAGAGCCATAGCTAAAAGTCAGAAAAAGACAGAGAATCATGGAATAAATTTGTTTCTAATTTAGAACATGATTTATATAAAATAAGACCCAATGTATATAAGATTTTGAAACACCTAAATGCAGACACCAAAGAAAACATAAAATTAAACACTGAATTGAAATTAGAAGAATTTCTAAATTACTACACACTGTGGACAGACAAATATTTTAAAAAAGACAACTGGCAAACAATTAACGAAAATGAAAAGGAAATAACTGAAGAAGAATTAGAAATCAGCCTGAAAGAAACAAGAAACGGAAAATCACCTGGAGAAGATAAGCTAGGTTCAGAACTATATAAATACGCAGGAACAAGATTCAAAGGAAGACTCTTATTATTTTTAAATAAAATTTACCCAACTGGTATTCCCCCCAATAGAATGGAAAAAAGCAATTGTGATTCCTATCTTTAAGAAAGGTAATAGAGATTACCCTAAAAACTATAGAGGTATCAGTATACTAAATTCATGTTACAAAATATACAGCAGAATCTTAAATAACAAACTAATGAAATATTCCGAAAACTTTATTCTAGAGGTACAAAATGGATTTAGAAAAGGACGATCATGTATAGACCCAGCCTTCTGCCTAAAATTAATAACAGAGAAAAGAAGAGAATATAATTTAGAAACACATATTTCATTTATTGACTTTGAAAAAGCATTTGACAAAGTTAATAGAAACATATTATTTAACATATTAAAAGAAAGACAAATACCAAATAATATCCTAAAAGCTGTCACAAGTATATATGAAAATAATCAAATACAAATAAGATTAAATCATGAGCTATCATATACAAGAGAGATAAACCAAGGGGTCCGACAGGGATGTCCCTTCTCAGCAACTCTTTTTAATATCTACTTAAATGAAATAATAATAAAATGGAGTAAAAATTTACATCAAGGAATTAAACTTTCACCTACAGTTAACTTAAACACTCTCCTCTTTGCAGACGACCAAATAATAATTACAAATTCTGGAGATAACTTACAGAAAGCTATTTTAAATCTAAATGAGATATCCAAAGACTATGGTATGATAATATCAACAGAAAAATCAAAAACTATGGCCTTTAAAGGACAAGATCCAACAAGAACTAAAATAGTATTAGATAACAAGATCTTAGAACAGGTGAATTCATTTAACTACCTAGGATGTATGATCACTTATGAAAATGAAAAAGATATAAACATAAAAATTGCAAAATATGTAAAAATAACAGGAGTAATTAACTCTATATTTAAACCAAACCTAGTTCAAAAACAAACCAGGCTAAAAGTATACAATACATTAGCCCTACCGGTCTTAATGTATGGAAGCGAAATCTGGACAATAAAACAAAAAGACAAACAAAGATTAACAACAGCAGAAATGAAGTTTATGAGAAAAACTGCAAAGTATACCCTATTTGATCACAAAAGAAACGAAGATATTATGAAAGAATTAAACCAAGAACCAGTAATTGAAAAAATTAAAAAATATAAACATAGATGGATGGAACACGTTCAAAGAATGAAAACAGAAAGATTACCAAAACAAGCCTTAAAGCCATTAGGAAAAAGAAAACCAGGACGTCCTCTTAAAGGATTCAACGATGACTTCTAAAGCCGGAACAGGCCATACTAGGCCTAAATCCTTGATATGTATGATGATGATGATGATTATTTTTACAGGCTCATTACCCGTTGGTGTCTGATGGCTCCTATCTTCTTTCACCTTTCTTTGTCAGTGCATGCACAGTGTTACAGTTTCTGTATACCAATTCCACACCAGTCCATTATGTCATCTATCCATTCTCTGTATGGTCTACCGCTTCTGTTTACACCATCCATAATACCAAACATGAATGTTTTTATCTCCCAGTCCTCACTCATTCTGTAGATGTGTCCAAATAATTGCTGCTTCCATTTTATAATCTTATGCATTAGATTCTTCTTTGGTTGTATCTTCCAATAGAGCTCTTCATTTGTAATTTTCTGTACCCATCCTATTCTAAGAATCTTCCTGTAACAAGTTATTTCAAATGCCAAAATTCCTTTTCTTTTTCTGAATCCTTATTTATCACCCATGTTTCAGATCCATACAGTGCACCGCTAAAGATGCATGTTTCCAGTGCTCTTAGTTTTGTTTGCAGGCTGATCACTTTAGTTTTCTAGATGTTATCCATGGCTTAGAGCAGGGGTCGCCAAACTTCTTTGGCCGTCAACCCCTTCAAGAGTTTCTTGACTTTTTATTTATCCCCTCTATTTTACTATTACGTAACATAGAGAAGTTTCGTTCATGAAAGAATAACGATTGAATTATAATATGTATATTGATGAATTTTAGAACATTAATGCTCACTTGTATATCGATGTGCAAAAATGAGACTGGGATCGAATACGTGTAATTATAAGTAAATAAGCAACCACGTACGTGTTGTAATCTCGCTCCCGCCGTGCCAGAACCATCGACATCCGTTTATTGGTAAATACATCATTTTGGCCGATTTGATTGGCCTCCATAACTATTTTCAAGACCTTGCTCCATCTTACAGGTCCTATTCATGTCACTGTTCCCACGATTCAAGATGGAGGTAATCCAAGTTAACCGAATTAAATATTACCCATACAATGATGTCTTATATTTTTCTATCGACCCCAAACAATCTTATATCGACTCCTGGAGGTTGATATCGACCACTGGTCTAGCGATTTGTTCTTCCCTTTGAAATCCTGATCTTTATTTCTTTTTTTTATAGTCCAAGTCATATGTCATTTTACTTCTCAAACTTTCGCAAGCATCATCATCTCCAGACTGTTGTTTGCTGGCATAATATGTCTAAAGTATGACAATTTTTGCTTGATGATCATAGTTTCGAGGAAGCAATCTGGCTTTACTCTATCTATCACTGATTTATTAGTTTGCTTTGCAGTCCATGGTATTCTCAGTAAATGTCTCCAAACCTATAATTCAAATGCATCTATTTACCTTCTTTCACTCTTTCTCAGGTCCAACTTTCACATCCATACAGTACCACAGGGAATACTATTGCTTTCATGATTCTGATTTTTGTTGAGTGGCTAATATCTTTATCTTTAAAGATCTTGCTTAAATTTGTCATTGCTTGCTTTCTGAGTAATAATCTTCTTCTAACTTCTTCAGTACTATCTTTATCAATTCGGGATCCTAGGAGAACAAAATTGTTAACTACTTCAATTTTCTATCCATTTACTTCAAAATCATTAAGTTCACACGTTGCCATAACTTTTGTCTTTTTGAGGTTAAGTTTAAGGCCATATTTAACACTTTCTTTTATAACTTTCATAACAAGTTCCTCCAAATCTTCTTTGCATTCTGCTAGCAAGGTTAATATTTATTCCACCAATTTTAATTCCAACTGAAGACTCCTCCATCCCTGCCATTCTTAAAATGTATTTGCTATATAAGTTAAACAGGCACAGAGATAAAATACATCCTCGTCGCACCCCTTTACCTACTGTGAAATACTCAGTTTCTCCAAGATCTGTTCAGAAAGTAGCTTCTTGTTCATAATAAAGATTCCTCAGAAGGATTATTATTATTATTATTACGGGTATCTCCATGGAGTCAGTAGACTCATCGCGGGAGACCCAAACTAGCAAAACAATATCTGTCATATCTCTTCTTGAATTCATTTACAGATGAAGAGCTCACAACAAAGTCAGGCAATGAATTCCACTCATTCACCACCCTCCAGGCAAAAAACCTTGTTCTGACACCTTTGTTAACCACACTCTTCTTTAATTTCCAGAGATGACCTCTTGTTCTTCCATCACTATCACACAGCTGAAACATTTCCCCTGCATCAATCCTATAAAAACCTTTTAGTAATTTGAATGTTTCTATCATATCCCCTCTTCTTCGCCTATCAACCAATCTCTGCAATCCACAAGCTCTCAATCTATCAACGTAGGGAACATTTTTTATATCACTCACCAACTTGGTCACTCTTCTCTGAACCCTCTCCACAGCCTCCTCATCTCCAAGGAATCCAGGTGACCAGACCTGAGCACAGTAATCCAAATGTGGAAGTATCAATGCTTTATAAAGGGGAATAATAACCTCTTTATCTCTGGATGTCAGTGTGTTCCTCAACAACCAAGTAATCCTATGTGCAATCTTGGACACCTTAGCAATGTGTCCTCTGAACTTCATCTCCTTATCTACCAATACCCCTAAGTCCCTAGCCTCATCAATCTCTTGGAGTACCTTTCCATCTATGTAGTACACAGCTGGTAATCTTTTAATCCCAAAATGCAAGACTTTACACTTTTCCACATTGAACTGACATCCATTTTCTTTTGCCCATTTTACCAGCTTATTTAAATCCTCCTGCAAACTTTCAACATCAGCTTGATTTTTTATTGCACTACACAACTTTGCATCATCAGCAAACAACTGAATATCTCCCTTTAAGCTGTTTCCTATATCATTTATATACAAATTAAACAACATTGGCCCAAGCACAGAGCCCTGAGGCACACCACTGGTCACCTGCCTCATTCTGGACTCGGCTCCTCCATACACCACCTTATGGTATCTCTCCCTGAGCCATTCTCCTATCCATATCACCAATTTAATATCCATTCCCATCTGCTCCAATTTGCGTAACAGTGTTCTATGGGGTATCCTGTCAAAAGCCTTAGCAAAATCCAGAAGTACCACTGTGTAGCCAGTTCCTTTGTCCAACTCTGATGTTATTCTATTATGGATAGTTAATAGATTGCTAAGGCAGGATCTACCTTTAACAAAACCATGTTGGCCTCTATAGAGTA
Source organism: Typopeltis vanoorti (assembly GCF_054136105.1). Classification (NCBI taxonomy): domain Eukaryota; kingdom Metazoa; phylum Arthropoda; class Arachnida; order Uropygi; family Thelyphonidae; genus Typopeltis; species Typopeltis vanoorti. The sequence goes on from NC_143559.1 coordinate 6,303,740, forward strand.
TCATATCCTGATCCACCCATTCTTGAATTTTGTCTTTAACCAACTTTTCCAATACTTTTACCACTACTCCTGAGATGGTGATTGGTCTGTAATTCAATACTGCAGTTTTAGAGCCACCCTTATGCAAAGGAACCACTTTGCCTAACTTCCACTCCCTAGGGACCATACCAGAGTTCAAACTTAAATTAAATATCCAGGTAAGAGGGGTTGACAATTCATTTGCACATTCACGCAACACCCGAGCTGATATTCCATCTAAGCCTACCGCAGTGTTTGCATTTAAGTTTCGCAATATATTTAATACCTCTGATTCTTTAGCTTCAATTCTCACATTAGGTATTGCTATAGGTATAGAGATATCCTCACTTGGGTGATAGACTTTTGAGAAGTGATCACTCAGTAACTCGACTATTACATCTGATTTTGTCACCTCAATACCATCAGCACCCACTAAGGTTATCCTTCCGAAGTCATTCTTCCTCTTACTTGCCACATAGCGGAAGAACTCTTTGGGATTACCCTTGATCTCTTTGGCTAAGGTCTTCTCATAATCTGATTTAGCTTTTCTTACTATGCTGGTAACCTTCCTAGCTTGAGCCTTGTACTGCTCATGGGTGTCCTGATCGCCCTTCTCCTTCTAAATTCTCCATAACATTTTCTTTTTTTGTAGTTCAAGCTTGATACTACTGCTCATCCATCTAATGCCTGCCTTGTTTGACCTCCTGACCATGGGGACACAATCTGATATTGCTTTCCTCAGATACCCGCTGATTTTATCCCAAGCACTGCTAACATCTTTCCCTTGCAATATGTTCTGCCATGGGATGGCTGCAAGCTCACTCCGAAGCTTGTTATAATTGCCTAACCTGTAGTTTAGTACATACCCCTTCTTAATAGAAAAATCCACAGATTTTGCAACCTCCCAAGTCAATACCACATGATCGCTTTCACCAACTGGAGGTAACGAGGTCACCTTACTTATGCATATAACCTCTGAACCAATAACCAGGTCCAACACTCTCACACCACGTGTCCCTTCAGTTACGTGCTGTTTCAAGTAATTATCTCGTAGCAGATGTATGAACTCCATTTCCTTTTTGCTACGTGATATTTCCTCCTTCCAATTGATATCACCATAATTAAAATCCCCCATAATAATCACTAAGCCTTCACTCATTGCACTAAGTTGCTGATGCATGAATTCAATATCTCCCCCTGTACTCCCTGGCCTATAGCAGCATCCAACTGTATATTTGGTTGCGTTGGTCACTATTTCGCACCAGACTGCCTCAAACGAACTCTCATTCACATGTCTATCATCATGATATACTACTTTCTTTGGCTGCAACACATCAGCTATCATCAACAGTACTCCTCCTCCTGTTCTATCTTCTCTATCCTCCCTGAAAATACTGTACCCATCACATTCAATTCCAGTGACCACATCTTCTGCTGACAGCCAAGTTTCACTAATGCCTACAACTTTTGGTGAGATTTCACTGACTAATGCCAAAAATTCTTCTCTCTTATTTCTAATGCTTCTAGCATTGGTATACAAAAATTGCAGATTCCCTCTAGATCTTGTACCGGCTTTAGAACTGATATATAAGTCACTAACTACTGTAGTCCTATGCCGATTTTTTCCCCCTCTCTTCTGCAATTTATTCTGCCTATAAGGATCAATAAATACACAATCAGTGCTAAAGTTTCTCTCTCTTACACTCAACCTTTTCAATATTAGTTTCCCTGCCCAATAACTTCAACCTGTTCAGAAAACAATAACTTCTTCAATCTCTTATGTCCTTCCATGTTAAGATGCAGTCCATCTCTAGCATACAACTGCCTTTTTCCTTCAAACACACTCCAAACATCAACAAACTCCAGACCTCTTTTTCTGCACATTCTTGCAATCATATCATTCATTATCATTGCTCGTCTACTTAACTCGTAATTGTCAAAACGAGGCAGCACACACATTATTCTCCCATTGACACTTTTCCTCTTCACAATATCTAATAATGTTCTTAAATCTTTTCCTACCCGATTTATACTACCTCTCAGGTCATTCGTACCCACCATAACTATCATCTTGTCTGTTTCATGCCCTCTCTTTATTGCTAAAGCCACTCTTTCTATTGTACCATCAGCGAAGCACTCCTCATGCATACCACTCTCCATACCCTTAATCATAGAATCACCATATATTTTACCACTATTAACTTCATTCAAGTTCACACTCATGGACTCATTCTCTACACTATTCAGCATGACTCTCCCAGCTTCATTACTCAACTCTCTATTACTTACCCCCCCACTCTCACTACATCTCATTTCTTCTTGGCCACTTGTGGTTTTATTATGTTGACTCCCAATCACTCCCATACTATTTATTACTGAATCATTCACCAAAGACTCACCCATATGTAATCCTGTTCTAGTTACTTCAGCTAAAGTAATCTCTATAGTCCTAATTTCTCTGTTTAACACATTAAACTCAGCTTTAACTTCCAGTATCTCCTTACCGATCACTTCCACTTCCTCATGAAGAAGATGAAGGTCATTTTTCATTTTCATAAACTCCCGCCGAAGTTCTTCCGCTACGGTCCCGATGTCAGCTTCCATTCCTAAACGCTCCAGCCTATCCCGACACTTCTCACATACGTCGACATTTTCTTTCTTTTCATTTTGCCAGACCGACCACAGATCCTTCACATTTTTCGGTGCATACATGTAGCAGTTTCCGCAACGCATCCATTGCGAAAAATCTAACGCTGAGCCAGCCTTTCGTGTAGTAGTAGAAGTCCTGCGCGCCGCTGACGTACGTTTCTTGTTGGACGCCATCTTTACACGTTGATATAGTGAAACAAACGGCAGTGAAAACACAATATATACAACACAGTTCTAAACAATAATACCACTGAAGGACACTTGTTTCTAACCGATGCACAATTTTAGCACAATTTGTGACAAAAAGCCACACTATATTTAACTTTAAAAACACGTTTTCTAGACTAGCTTAACTCGACCGCCACATTTACCAAGGACACTAGGATAATGAAATGCTTTGGTACTCCCATTGTTCTTAACACATTCCACAATTTCACATGATCTACAGAGTTAAAAGCCTTACTACAGTCAAGGATACAAGGTGGACATTCTTTTAATATTACTGTGCTCTTTCTATTATCCATCTCACATTATTGATCTGATCTTTTGTTCCTCTGCCTTTTCGAAATCCTGCCTATTCATCTGGCATTTCTCTCTTCATGAATGGTTCCAGTCTTTTCTGAATGATCTTAAGTAAAAACTTTACTTGCATGAGAAATCAGTGTTATAGTTCTGTAATTTTTGCACTCTTTTGCATCGCCTTCTTCAATAAAGGTATATAAACTGATCTTTTCCATTCCCTAGGTGTGTAGTTGTGATCCAAATTCGCTAATATAGAACTTTTAAAATTTTAAGGCTTTGAGCAGCTCAGTAAGTATTCCATCCCCTCCTAGTGCTTTCTTACTGGATAGCTGTTGGAGTGCCTACCTCACTTCATCTCTCTCCAGCAGTACTGCCGCCTGTGTATAATCCTGCTCTTCAAATTTCTCAGTAATTTTGGAGTCCTTTCTGTAAAGGGCTTCTGTATACTCTTCCCATCTTTCTTTGATGTCTGCTGCTTCTGTGAGATATCTTTTGTGATTATTTTTCAATATTGTCACCTTGGCACTAAACTTTCCAAAAAGATCAGGGAACTGATCTTATTGCTGGTTAAATTATTTCCCTTGTCTCTTCTGGTATGTCGTTGAAACTATATTCAAATGGCATACTTCCTGCAAATTTCCTGTGGCCTTCATTTTCCTCCTTTCCTGAGCAATTTTGATGGTATCTTCTGACAGCCATGTAGACTTCTTCTTCTTCTTACGAACTGTTGGAATATTCTTCTTTGAATCTGTTTTAATTATATCTTTAATCTCTTCCCATAGTTCATCTGGTTCTGTTGAGCAAGTTGAATCTGATTGGCATTTGTGTTATTTTCAATTTCCATAATTTCGCATGTATTGAAGCCACTAATAATTTATGGTCTGTTCCACAGTCTGCACCTGGAAAATCTTGACAGCCTGAATTGCACTTCTCCATCTTCTTTGTCCAAGTATATAGTCAATTTGATTTCTGTATTGTCCATCAGGTGATATCCATGTATATAATCTCTGTTTGTGCTGTTTAAAGCAGGTATTAACAACAAACAAAGAATTCTCTGCACAAAACTCAACTAGTCTCTTCCCTGCAGTTTTACAAATACCTACACCAAAATGACCAAAATTTTGCATTCCAATTTCCATAAGCAGTCATAAATCTTGCTTTGGTGTTTCACTTATCACTTCTTGTAATTTGCCATAAAATTCTTCTATGTCTTCTTCTTCTGATGCCTCTGTACTGGGTGCATAAACCTGTATTATGGTCATATTTATTGGATGTCCACTGACTCTTAGAGAAATGATTCTGTCACTCACTGGATTATAGCTTAATACATACAAAGCCATCTTTTTCCTGAGTAAGAAAGATACTTCATTTTTACGACTCGTCTCATATCCTGAGTAATACACCATATAGTCCCCTCACTGAAAATGGCCCATTCCTGTCCATCTAAGTTCACTTATTCCCAATATATCCAGCCTCTTGCACTCCATTTCCATCTTTATTATTTCCAGCTTATCTTGGTTCATATTTCTAACATTCCACGTTCCAATGTTGTGGATTCTTGTGAAACTGGGAGCCTCCCTTTTCCAACCAGCAACATCTGCGACCAAGCTTCCATCCAGGTTTGACCTGGACACATCATAACAACTAGTTCTACTTGTGGAAGCCCTCTGTTTTTCCCCAGTTGCATGCTGGATGCCTTCAGGCCCAGGGGTCTTACCATCCAGCACCAGATCGTACTTTCTCATTTTTGGCATGCTCATAGAATGTGCATTCGTATACACATCTTTTAATATAACTATTAGTTTTCTATCAATTCCATAGGATTCTAGCACTGCTAATGTCACTTTCTGGTCGATACTGTCAAATGCTTTCTAAAAATCAACAAAGCAAGTATATATGTTTTTGTTTTTTCTCCTAGCTTTCTCTGTTATTAACTGCATTGTCAAAATTGTTGAATTGTACTTAACATATATTTCTGAAATCTTGCTTGCTCATCTGCAAGGTATGCTTCCAATTGTGTTCTCAATCTTTCTGTCAGTATCATCATCATCACCTTACCAAGGTGACTTGTCAAAGCAATTGTTCTATAATTTTTACATTTTAGCTTATTTCCTTTCTTGTATAATTAGTGACTAATATTGATCTCACCCACTCCTCTGGCATTTTCCCTTCTTTCCATACCATATTAACATAGTTGATGCATTTCTGTAACTATATTTTTACCACCATATTTAATCATTTCTCCAGTGATGTTATCATTACCAGGCCTCTCATTGTGTTTTAGCTGTCCTATTGCTTTTTCTACCTCTACTCTTAACACTTGGGAGGTTGAGGTCGTAATTTTGTAGCGTAGCACGATGTATATCTGAGAGATACATTCATTACTAGTATGTGCTAAAATGCAAAAAAAATAAAGAACAAACACTGCAAATATAATACTTGATGGTACAAATTAAGTGAATATTGAATCCAACATTATTTCATAGCCGAATATAGAAACTACAAGAGTTTCGTGTCGAAAATATATATAGAAACTAAAAGTTTCGGCAGACACAAGCATAAGTAGTGCGACTTTGGGCAACTCGTTGCAAAGGTGGAACATGCTACAGATGACTTTCCTTAGTATTTTCTATAAATGTAAAGCACATCTCCTAGAGGATATGTATGATAAAAATAAGCCTTTGGCTCTCTATTTCAGTAATACATGATTTTCAGTTACAATCTAGAAATTATTGAAACAAAGAAATATAAAGAAGAAAAATTTTTGTTACAAAATAAGCAAGTATCTGTCAGATCTGCCGCGATCTCAGCAGGTCAAATATCACAAATCTTTGCATAACACGTGTTAAATCAAACTGACAGCAACAAAAGTGTGAAATAGCACTCATAATACACTCACACGCAGCTACTCATGAACTTCAACCTATACAATAGATAGGTTAAAGAATATTCATGTTAACAATTAGCAAGTATCTGTCAGATCAGATCAGATTCGACCTCCCTAGTGTTAAAATGTCCATATTATACTCATTACCTGGTGGTGATATCTGCTTCAATTCTTCAATCAGTTTTCCAATGCTTAAATCTAGATTTTTTTCATATAACTCGCTAAAGTATCTTGTCAACCACTGTACAATTTTATCTTTATTCATCAATACTTTGTCTTTTCATCTTTAATTGTGGTCTGTTTTGGTTGCCACCTTCTATTAATAGTTCTAATCATTTTGTACACCTCCCTAGTTTTATGCTCACCATAGTGCTATTCTATATTATTGCATTCGACTTCTAACCATTTCATTTTATCCATTCTGACTGCTTTTCTCACCTCATTACACTTTCTTCTATATTGCTCATCTATTTGTTCTGATGTATCCCTTCTTATGTTCAACCTTCTCTTCTCCTGTATTAACTTCAGTGTTTCTCGTCTAATTCACTTCTTGATCTTCTCTTTTTCTGGTATGGTTTCTTCAACTGCATCTTCTATCGCCTTCATTACTCCTTTCACTCTTAGATTCAAATCTAGTGCTGCAACATAAATGCTAATGACATGCTAGGAATCTGAGGATGGTGATGGACAGAGATTTGAAATTCAGTGTACATATTGTAACAAGGGTTGGCAAAGCAGCTCAGAGGATTACTTGTATGTTGAACACACTGACAAGTAAAAATAGGGAGGTTATTATCCCTCTTTTTAAGGTATGATTCAGCCACATTGACTACTGTGCACTGATTTGGTCACCTGGTTTCTTGGGGATCAGGAAGTGATGGAGGGGGGAGGGCTTCAGGGATTAGTGATAGTGACTAAGCTGGTGGCAAGTCTGTAGAATGCTCCCTATGAGGAGAGAATGAAGTGTGGTTTGCAAAGTTTAGCGAACTAGAAACCTATAAGTTACTAAAGGGATTCCATAAGATTCGCATAAAAGAAATTTTTCAATACATGAAAAGTAAGGAGAGACCCAGGGATCACACCTGGAAGATGCCTAATAGTGTGGTTATTAAGGGGTGTGCAGATTAAGTTCTTTGCTTGGAGAGTGGTGAATGAGTGCAACAGACTGCCAGAAGTAGTTAGTTCTCCAACAGTGAATAAATCTGAAGAGAGGTATGATAGGTTTTGTGTGAATAATGGATAGTGTGGGTCTCTTGTGATGAGTCTTTTGACTCCATGGAGATACTTGGATAAATAATAATATAAATAGTAATAAGAGTACATGAAAATCAGTAATAAAAAAAAGGATCAAATCCAAAAAAGTGCAAAGATTTCTCTTTGACAGTGAAATGAACAGCTGTGTGGTAAGTAAAATCAAGTCTAGAGAGAAAAGTTTGAGAGAATCTGTTTTATAGATATGCTCAGTCTTTCACAAAGACCACTGCATCAACTGTGGTTGATGGGCTGTTATGCAAGATTTTCTGTATGTGTAACAGTTTACATTCTTGCAACAAGAATTTGGAAGTATAGCTGAAAATTCTATCTGACAAAAGATTCTGGACAACCATACCCACATATATCATCTGGCAAGAGTCTCTGCCTTTTGATCCTGTACTGGAAAAACTTCAGGATATCTTGTAAGCATCACTACTACTAAACTTTTCTAAAAGACCTACAATATCAGCAACTAAATGCTGAAAAGGAGGAACTGATAACTGATTAATCAAAAGGGACCATTACCAACAAAAGATCTCTTATGACAGGATGTGATTTTTTAAGGTCAGTGTCTGACCTTAAAATGAAAGGGTTCCACAAAATGGATCTTGCTATTTAACTTCATTCATATATTCTTCACTCCACTCTTCTACCTTGTTTATACTAGCAGAGAAAACAAGGTTAACATACACATTAGGATTGGCCTCCTCAGGATTCTTGTTTAGGATTTCCATTGGGTATTCTGTTGTGGCAGCTTGAGACAGTCTGCCACAACAATTTGGGTTCCAGGCACATAAGAAATCTTTAGATTAAATTCTTGAACTTCTAACATCCATCTCATAATGCTTTGATTCTTATCTTTAAAGCTGTACAGAAAACATAATGGTTTATGATCAGATCTAACTTGAATATCCTGCTCATACAGTCAAAGCTAATTCTCTTTTTACACGGCTTTTTTTTTACATGATTTCGAAATAACATGGTTTAGAAAACAAAAGCGATTCTATTTTTACACTGTATATTTTGATTTAACACAGTTCAAAAATTTCTGTTTGAATTCAGTTCTGTTAAAAAGGATATTTCTATTATAATTATCATTTCCTAGTATGGTACATACGTACTTGAATTTTGGGGAGCCCCCTCAATGTTTTAAATATCAGGGATTACTCTACGCTACAGAATGTAGACAAATGACAAGTAGAACTTATATAGCAAAATCACAAAAAAGTGTTGGTGGCTTTAAAGCAACTAAGGATCATGTGACTCTATTATTTTGCAGCAATGCTTCAGGAGATCATATATTAAAACCATTACTCGCTAATCGATCCCTAAGACCACAGGCAATGAAAGGTGTGGATTTTAATATGTTACCAGTGCATTGGAAGGCAAATAAAAAAGGTTGGGTTACAAAAGAAATTTTTAATGAATGTTTCCATCAATGTTTTGTTCCAAAAGTTAAACACTGTTTGATGGAAAAAAATCTGGACTTTAAAGTTTTATTGATTATAGACAATGTGCCTGTCCATCCTGTTTTAGAATATCCAAATGTGGAATTTTGTTTTCTGCCACCTAATACAACCACTAGACCAGGGTGTGATCGCTACATTCAAAACTTACTACATAAGAAGAACATTCCAATACATTTTGGATAAACTAGATAAGGATAATTTACTGACAGTTATTGATGTGAGGAAGAAATTTTCCATTTTGGATTGCATCAAACTTGCTAAGTTGGCATTATTAGAATTGAAACCATCAACTTTAAGTGCATGCTGGAAAGCTACTTGTCTAAAATGTGTGAAAAAGAAAAACCTTGTACCTTTAGAAACAACTGAATATTCCAATATCATCAGATTAGCAAATGCAGAACGCTTTCGATGATTTTTTTCTGCAGATATCAAAGAATTGCTGGTTGACAAGGCTGTTAGCGATGACGAAATAATAGAAGCTGTCCTTGAGAATCTTGATGAAAAAGAAAAACGTGATGATGATAATAATGAAGAGATTCTACTCATTGTACGATTAATTAAAGAAAGGCTTCAAACGGCTAGTAAAATTCAAAGTCATTTTCTTACACATGATCCAAATACTAAACGAGCTGAACAGTTTAAATGTGAACTGGTCATGTATGGTGCAATATGAAGAATTATACAAAGATCTAGTCAAAACAGGATTTCAAGGATAAATTACAGAGTATATGATAAAAAAAAAAAAAAAAAAAAAAAAATCAACTTTCAGAATTATCGGAAATTAGTGCTAATTTAGTTCCTTTTACTGAAGAAAACATTTTGCCATTGCAGTATTTACAGGATGGCCAAAGTTTTCAATTCCAGTCTCACACAAAAGAATGCGGCTACTGTCAGAAAGTGAAGGCGAATAAAATTTAACTAATAACCATATGCATGGGTTTATTTAGACTTTTTTAAATTTCTGTTTTATTAGGGACACACTATTTTCCTTAAGAGATGCATATATTATTATTATTATTCAGGCCTCCATGGAGTCAAAAGATTCATCGTGGGAGGTCCTTCCTAAGAATATAAAGTCTGTCAAGACTCATCGAGGGGAGGTCCCCCCCCCCCCCCTAAGAAACACAAAGTCTATCATACCACTCCTTAAACTCATTGACCGTTCTCGCCCTCACCACTCTATCAGGCAATGCATTCCACGGCTCAACTACCCTCCATGCAAAGAAACCACTCCTCACCCTCTTGCTCACAGTTTCCTTTCGTAACTTCCAGGGATGGCCTCTTGTCATCACTCCTTCCCACTGTTCAACCAAGTGAAAGAACTCCCCAGTGTCAACCCTGTAACCACCTCTCAACAGTTTAAAAGTCTCAATCACATCACCTCTCCTTCTTCTATCCACCAAACTCTGCAGTCCACATTCCCTCAGCCGATCCTCATAACCAAAATTGTACAGTCCTGTTGAAACCATCTTTGTCATCCGTCTTTGTACTCTTTCCACAGTTAATTTATCCCCTTCAAATACTGGGGAACAAATCTGAGAACAATAGTCTAAGTGTGGTCTGATCAGAGACTTATACAACGGAATGATAACCCTTTTATCTCTGCGGGTCAGTGTCCTTCTCATAATTGCAGCAATCCTCTGTGTTACCTTAACCACCTTTGCAATATGTCCCCTAAATTTCAGGTTTCTATCAATCATCAACCCCAGATCTCTTGTTCTGCCCTACTTCCTCCAGTATAACTCCTCCCATAGAGTATGCAGCATCCCATCGATGTTTCCCAAACCTCAAGACCTTACATTTTGCTGCATTAAACTGATACCCCCCATTCATTTGCCCATCTATCTAGCTTATTCAAATCCTCTTGCAGGGCTACCACATCTGCACTATTACTAATAATCCTTCCCAGCTTCGCATCATCCGCAAACAACTGAATATCCCCTTGCAATCCACTGGCAATGTCATTGATATAAAGGTTAAACAATATAGGTCCTAGTACTGAGCCCTGTGGGACCCCATTTGTAACCCTCTGCCTCCTTGAAACTGCTCCACCATACACAACTCTCTGATACTATCAGACAGCCAATCCTGAATCCAGTTGACTAATCTGACATCCAGACCCATGTGCTGTAACTTAAATATCAGCTTATCATGTGGCACCCTGTCAAATGCCTTCGCTAAGTCTAAGAAAATTGCAGTATATGCCTTTCCCTCATCTAATGTTCTTGTAACTTTATTATAAAAGGCTTAGCATATTGCTAAAACAAGAGCGCCCTTTCACAAATCCATGTCGACTCTCACAGATAACCTTACTCTCATCTGCCCAATGCTGTATACGTTTCCTCACTACTTTCTCCAAGATCTTAACAACTACTGATGATACACAAACTGGCCTATAATTAGACACGTCCAGTCTGTTACCACCCTTATGGAATGGCACTATCTTACCTTCCTTCCATTCCCTGGGCTTGTTTGTATTGGGTTTTCACATCTGGAACCATTCTTCTATTTTTTCATGCGCACTGTATTCTTATTTTACATAGCTTTCATTTACACGATTTTTTCTAGAACCAATCTACTGTGTAAATGGAGAATTATGTGTATTTCAATTTTCTTAAAGGATAAAGTATGGTTAATGCTGCCTTTTCTATCAGAGAATAATTCTTTTCTAAACCACTTAACTTCCTGTTAATAGCTGTATAAAAGCTGTATGTCACCTATCAAATCCTTTCCAATGTCATTAATGTTTGAATCAGAATGGATGAAGGACTGATCCTTGTGATACACCACTGATTACCTTAAATTTTGTAGACTCACATCCCCTGTATACAACTTTTTGATATCTGTCAGTCAGCCATCTACACTAATCTACACTAATATTTTATAAACTAAACCTATATTTTCCATTTTATGCAACCGTCTTCAATGCTGTATTCTGTCTTAGCAAAACCCAAAAGTATCATTTGGTATTCATTCCCCTTGTCTATTCAATCATAACATTATTATAGAACATGAGCAAGTTGCTAAACATGACCTTCCCTTATAAACCCATGCTGTTCATTGCAAACTAATGATTCTCTGTCAACCCATTTCTGAATGTGAATCCTAACCAACTTTTCCAAAATCTTCACCACCACTCCAGATATACTGATTGGTCAATAGTTGGCTACATCAGCCTTTGCATCACTTGTTCGGAGACTGAAATTATATAGCCTGGCTAAAGAAATAGCCAGTTCAGCTGAACACTCTTTTAGCACCTGTGCTGATATCCCATCAGTCCCTATTGCAGAATTCTTATTCAATTTGGGAACAGGTCTGATACCTCCTTCTCATATACCTGAGTTTCTTCATCCAGTGAAGAGGCAGCAGTGAGCTCAATGTTGCATACATTGGGTTGATAGCTTTTAGCAAAATGGGCACTCACTAGATGAACAACCTCTTCTGCATCTATCACTCTCACACCATCTGCATTCAGTAGAGTTATACTTTCATATTCATTCTTTCTTTTACTTGCAGCATATCGATATAATTCTTTGGGATTATCTTTAGCAAGCAGAACCAGTTTCTTTTTGCACTCAGACAGCTTTCTGTACAAAAGTTATGACTCTTCTGAGAGCCTCCGTAGCTCATTCAGTATAGACAAAGTATTTCCCTTTGGTTGGAAAGACTCTGGTTTTGATTCCTGTCCAAGACGTGAGGAATCTTTATCTATCAGCTAAAGGTAAGTTATCCAGTCTTATACAGAGGTAGGGGGTTTTTTCACCCAGAAACTCTGGCTTTTTGTCCCCCAGAACAGGTAATCCAGCCCAGTGAACAAACCCTCCCACAGTGATTAAAACTGTGCCCCCGCCCTCCAATGCAAGACTCTGCAAAAAGCCAGTTGGGGTTTTCCACAGTCGCATAATAGAGGATCCTGCACCAAGCGGAATAAAAGAGCTATAAAGAGAAAGAAGTTGGGACTCTTCTGACCTGCTGCTTATAATTTTCATAATAACAGACTTATAATTTTCCTAACCTTATGCATACAGTATTCCTTCCACATTATCCTTTACTTACAAATCTCTTGCTTGATAAGATTACATATCCATTTGACTCCTATCCTATTTATTCTTTGAACTCTCAGGACACATTCTGATATTTTCATCATTTAAGTATTCTTTTAAATGCTTTCCATGCATATATATATATATTCAGGGTATGTAGATGCTTAAACATAACTAAAATTTGCAGTATCAATAAATATATATAAGATATAACTGATTTACTCAGCTGAAAGACATATTTTTGAAATAGATTAAACGACTGTAAGTCATGTAATAGTCATTTAATCTATTTCAAAAAAGAAAAAAAATTATATATATATACAGTAAAACCCCGAAGTTACGCAGTAGGTGGGACCAACAAAAAGCGCAGAACTCGAATTCGCATAACTCGGGGTATAATTTTGCATGTAATTTATATATACAAACATACAATTGGGACCAAAGGTTTACAAAAACACCTACATTTTTTAAGAAATATAATCATAATTGTAGTTTTTCATACATAAAAAAAAGAAAGTTATTTCGAGTCGATGGTTTCATAAAATCTAATAGATTTGTCTGGTGGCATAATGTCTTTTTCTTGTCACGCAAAATTTCTTCATAGCAAGCAATGATTTTTTTATTCCTTGCCTTGTGGCTACAATTCGTTCCTCGTTAGAATCTATGTCCTCCAAAATCTGTAAACCTTTCTTTTATGATTGTTCTTACTGTGGATTCCTGTAGATCGAACTTCTTTTGCTATGTTAAAGATACCAAGTAATTTTAAACCTGGTTTTACTCCATTTTTTCAAGTAAGCAAACAGACAAAATGTCCAGTTTGCGCCTGCACTTTATGCAAGACTAGCTGATCCGACAGGTACTGCAAGACCAAAAGCTCACAAATTCTTTTGCTAGCTCACAAATTTTCATTCCGCCTTCAAAATCTTTAATAATGTTGAGTTTTGTTTCCAAAGTCAATTTTTTTCTTTTCTTGCTAGCTGTAGAAGAATCGGACTTGCTTCCTTTGGACGACATTATTATTTTTATGTGATAAAATTTTTATCAAGAACATAACATTAAACAATCGCAAGGTTTGTAGACTATAAAAACTGTGTATGAATGGAGACCGCTTGAAACACGTCAGTGCTTGTTCACAGCATGTGCGACACTGGAGAATGCGGCCGGCGCCTGAAAGATAGGACTAGTGAGGCATGAAGCGGGACTGGAATACGTATATATAAGAAGCCATGTAACTTTGGATTCACCTAAGTCTGGGTAGAGCAAGTCGGGATATGACTGTATATATATATATATATATATAGTTTTAAAATAAATGCAATTTACTGCAAAATTATTAACTGTATTTATTATTATAATACTTATTTATTTATTATTATTATAAAACTTTGATTTAAAACATGAATTCAACTAATTACTTGTTTTTTTTTACTTTATTGCACCTAACTATCATCAATATTTGCCAAAAAATTTGTTTTTGGAATACCAGTATCTGTTTCATAAATTAAAAATACTAGTATTAAAATTTTGACTGGTATCGCTACTATTCACCTTCTTCCTATTATATCTATTTTTTCTATTTTACTATTTTCAGCCAATCACATCAATTTTGCAAGTTCATCCTTGTATTCTTCCAAATCTTCAAACTGCACTCAGCCATCATTCTTGATCTTTGTTTATCCTCTCTCTCTCACACACACACACACATTTGCTCCATTCTCACTGAGGGGGAAAAATGGGTTACCTGAGAGCAGTCTTCACCTTTCATTGTATCATTTTCTAATAGTGACCTGTTTTCAAATTCACAACATTGGAAGTATATTTGAGCTTCTCTTCTTACTTCAGGCCGAGCATTTTTCCAACCTTCATAGGCAAGATCATGTTGCTGTTGCTCATCAAAAGCAAGACATGCACAAGCAACACTGAATTGAATAATAAAGAGCAAAAACAATATAACCATATACTAGAACAAAGGTTAAGAATCAAAATAGATGCAATGAAAACACAGATCAAATATGTAATACAATAGGTAAATAATTAGTTTTATTTTCCCATAAAATTAACAGTATATTGCAATCAATAAAATTTCCTTATCATAAAAACACACTCAATTGTTTTTTCTTCCAATACTTCTTTATTATCAGAAGAATATTTAAACTATATCATGAAGGTGATGCACAAGCAGACAGTCTTAAAATATGTTTTTAAAGCCTTAAATAATTCCAAGCATAAAATGTAGATAATTGAAAACAATCTTCACTGGACAATAAAATTAGTAATTAAATGTCTAAATTGTGACTGCATAAAAATTCCATAAACATGTTTTATCTTGTCTTTTAGTCAATTCTATTACCCTTTGGACCTTTAGAACTGAGAAGGGTTATGGGATATACATGAAGCTCACCACCTCTATTGACCAAACATGGTACTACTTTACTTGATCTACTTCAGGTCTCCAATAAAAAGGTTAATGATCTTAAAAATTACCCATGAAAGACATTTAGTTCTTACTTTTAGGCTTCGTGATACATTATGAGATTTTATGCCAGCTTGGGCATCGCCTGATTAAAGCAAAAGGCCCCTGCTGTTTTAGCCAGGGAACCCAGGGCAACAGTGAAAAATAAGCTACTGGAACAAGTTCCAACTCAACATCTAGAAAAACAAGAAGAACAAATCCAAAGTCAGAAGAACTGAATATAGGAACCATCAATATAAAGAGTATTGGACATAATTGGAAAAAGACAAAAACAGGTGAGATCTTAATCCTTTCTTTTAAGCTTACACGGTGATCCGAATGCATTTTTTGAAAATTATGGAGACAACTACCGTGTTTGAATAAAAACTTTAAAGTTTTTATTCAAGTTTAGTTCAAGGTTATCATCTGGAGCATATAACTATACACAGAAAACAAGATACATTACAATCAAACTGGTTTGTTAAAGATACTGACCAACCGTTACAAAAATAAAAAGATAACACTAATAAGTTAACCAACAGATAACTTATTAGTGTTATCTGTTGGTTGTAGAAATACATTGGGCAAAACAACAAGTATCTATCTATATACATATATTAATATCATGATTATACTTGTACATTCCAGCCAGTTGGTATGGAATGGTTTCTAATACTAGTTGAAGATTGGTTAGAGTCCTCACTTATGTTGGATCGTGTGCCATCCAGATCCTTGGGATTTTTTTGCCATCTTTGTCTTTGATATTTGGGTGGTTTATCAGGATTTCGCAGACTTCCTTAAATTTCCTTTCATACCAGGTTTTTGTGTGGTGTAAAGAGTGGGTGCTTTTCCAGTTGATTTGGTGTAAGGTGTTCAACGCATGGTCTGAGAGGCCTGCTTCACCATAATGGTTATATTTAATGTGTCTAATGTGTTCTTTCTTGCGTATAGGGATTGTCCATCCTGTTTCACCAATGTACGGTAAGTTACAGGTGCAGCAGATGCAAATGGGATGTGCTAATGCAAGGAGAGGATCCTTAGAGGAGTTGAATATGGTTTTAAGTTTAGTGGGTGGTTTAAAGGTGGCATTGAGGTTATAATGTTGTAGGATTCTGTTGATTTTTTCTGATAACCCTTTAAAGTATGGGATGGCTATGGTTTTACTGTAATCTAGATTCGTTTTTGTTGTTGTTTTATGGAGTATTTTATTAATAGTATTTTTGTTATAGCCATTATTTATGAATGTGTTGCCGATGATTTTTAGTTCTTGTTTCAGGGCTTGTTGGTTAGAGTAAATTGTTGTAGCTCTGTTTTTAAGGGTGTTAATGACTCCATATTTTTGTGATAGGTAGTGGTATGAATTAGCATGTATGTATTGGCCAGTGTGTGTCTGTTTTCGGTAGACCGTGAAGGATAGACTGCCGGAAGGAAGACGTGACTAGTGTGTCTAGGAACAGGAGTGGATTTTGATTTTCGATTTCAATGGTAAATTGTATGCATTCGTGTTGTTTGTTCAGGTGGCTAAGGAATATGTTTAGCGCTTGTTACCCGAGCGGCCAGATCGCAAACACATCGTCAACGTATCTAAGCCAGACTGTCGGTCTTAGCGTGGCGGAATCAAGAGCCTTTTGCTCAAAGGTTTCCATGTAAAAGTTAGCGATTGGGGAGGATAGTGGAGAGCCTATGGCTGTACCTTCTTTTTGTAGATAAAATTTGTTTTGCCACACGAAGTAACCGGACCGTAGTACGTGGGCTGTAATGTTGGGCAGAAATTTGTTCTGTAGTAGGAGAATTGTATCATTGATGGGGACATTAGTGAAAAGGGCAGTAATGTCGAAACTAACTAATAAGTCGTCTTTGTCGAGTGTTATGTTTTTTAATTTTGTTTATAAAGTGTGTATTTTTTTATGTAGGAGGGGGAATGATCTACCAACTCCTTGAGAGTGTTGCCGCTAATTTCTTAGCTGAGTGGTAATTGGGACTGTCTATTCCTTCCACAATTGGTCGAAGGGGCACATTTTGTTTGTGTATTTTTGGAATCCCATATATTCTTGGGGGGGGGGGGGGCGTAATAGGGTTTGAGTTTTTTAACCGTGTCTGGTGGTCAAGAAGTGACGGACTTGAGTAGCTGTTTTATCCTTTATCCTTTCTGTTGGGTTATAATTTACTAGCTTATACGTGTCGTTATCAGCTACTAGTTGATTCATCTGTAGTACGTATATTGACCTATCAAGGACGACAGTGGCATTGCCTTTATCCGATTTCGTTATTATTATGTTTTGTTTTGCTTTTAATGACTTAATTTCTGCTAGTTCTGTTTTTGTGAGATTGTTCTGTATGGTTTTCTTAGTGTTCAGGACTTTACTAGTTTCTAAATGTATTTTATCAGCTATATTATTAGGTAGGGACCTGATGCCTCTTTCTATGTGGTAGATAAAATCCAATTTGTTTACCTTTTTAGGTGCTATTGCATAGTTAAGTCCTTTATTCAGTAGCATAAGTTCGCCGCTGTTCAGGATGTGACTTGATAGGTTGATCACATGGTTCTTGCTTCCGGTGGTTGGTCGCTCCTTGTCTCCCTTGATTGTTGTTCATTGTTGGTGTTTATTGGGGGAGGTGGTCTCCCGAATGGATGGATTCCTGTGATTGGTCACCATATTTTGCCATTATTTCGAACTGTGGAATTTCGTCTCGAGTTTTTCTTTATTCTTTTCCAGGGTATATTTAGCTGAATTGTCAGTAATTCTTTCAAGTACTTATAGAATGTCTGGATTAATATAGTTCGATAGTTCAGATTGTAATTTTGAAACAAGATTTTGCGTTATTGCTAGGTTTTGGTGGGCTGTTTGGATCTGTTCTCTGAGCATTGCTTTTTCTGTGCAGAGGGCTTTAGCGGACATAAATTTCTTTTTTAGCCTGATGCAGATAGGAATAAGGTTATTGTCTCTGCATCTCTTTAAAATGGCCAGCCGATTGATCTGGAGGGAAATACGTATCTTCAGCTTACCATAACGATTGCAACGGTTGTGGGTATCATTTCCATGGATGATCTGAATCCTTTCTTTTAAGCTTACACGGTGATCCGAATGCATTTTTTGAAAATTATGGAGACAACTACTACTGTGTTTGAATAAAAACTTTAGTTTAATATATAACTAAAATCTACATTCGACGTTTCAACCTTTATGTCAAGGTCATCATCTGGAGCATATAACTATACACAGAAAACAAGCTAGATTACAATCAAACTGGTTTGTTAAAGACACTGACCAACTACTACAACAATTGTTGGCCTGACCTCTGGTGGGGAAAAAAAAATTATACATCAACGCTCGAGTCCTATTATTAGTGTTATCTGTTGGTTATAGAAATACATTTGGCGTAACAAGTGAGATCTTAATAACTTAATAATGTGAGTAAAAGGTGAGATCTTACTAAGTAATAAGTATCATCATCAAATTCCTGCCATGTATCCTCAAGGGGTGTAGAGGATATGATAGTACTACATGAAAAAAATTACATCATTACTAACTTCCTATCTACAATTTTCCTCCAAATCAGTCTGTTACTTGTCAAGACTCCAACATTATCAGATCTTATATTTCTATCGTCTATGCCACTTTGTACCGTATCAATCCACCTATATCTTGGTCTTCCTCTGGGTCATTTTCCCGCCAACCTGGCAGAGAACACTTGTTTTGCTAATCTTTCTTCGTCCATTCTGTTTAAGTGACCATACCACCTGAGATTAGCTCTGATAACGCATTCCTGGATACTGACAATGTCAAGTTCTTTCCTAATATCTTCGTTTTTAATACGATATTGCCATTGATTCCATCTGTTCACGCCTATAAACTTTCTCAGGACTCTCATATCTGCAGCATCTAGTCTTTGGTCAAGTGTTTTACTTCTGATCCAGCTTTCAGATCCATAAGTTAAAATTGGTTTGAACTATCTTGTATACAGTTAATTTAGTGTTCCGACTAATTTCTCTCTTATTCCATATGAATTTATTCAATTGACTTCCCACCATACCAGCTTTGCTGATTCTGTTATCTATTTCTATATTTAATTTACCACCTTCACTAAAAATCGTGCCTAAGTAGCTGAAATGTTTTACTTGTTCCACCGGTTCTCCATTCACAACACAGTTGACATTTTCAATGATCCTGCCTATTTTCATTGTCTTTGTCTTTTTATTGCTGACCTTCATACCATATCTATTACAACAGTTATTCAATTTAGTCAGAGAATCTTGCAAACTTGTAGCGGATTTATTTAGAAGTATAACATCATCTGCATAAAGCAAAGTGCTGACATTAACATCTCCAATTTTGATATCATGTTTAATACTACTTTCCTTCATAATGTGATCCATATAATTAATGAATAACAGAGGGGATAATGTACATCCTTGTCTCACACCAGATTTAACATTAAACCATCTTCCTGTACTTCCTTCAATTCTAACTGCTGACTAACAACTCAAATAAAGAGTAAGTATTGCTTGATATTGAATAGCTTGGTATTGAATAGCTTCTCTCTTGGCACTTTGTCATATGCCTTTTCCAAATCGACAAAACTTAAATACATATCTTTGTTATATTCCCATGCTTTCTCGACTATTTGTCGTAAAGTGACGATCTGATCCTGACAGCCTCCATTTGGCCTGAATCCAGCTTGTTCTTCACCAAGCTTTTCTTCCACAATTCTTCTCAACCGTTTCTCAAGTATACTTGCATAGATCTTGCCAGGAACACTCAGTAGAGAAATACCTCTGTAATTCTCACATTCAGTTTTCTTTCCCTTTTTATATATGGGTACTATGAGAGCTCTACTCCAATCATCGGGAATTTGTCCCTCTGTCCAGGCTTTCTGAACTATGCAGTGCAGCCACTGTAAGACTCTTATACCACCATACTTCAGTATATTTCCGGTTGAATATCATCTACTCCTGCTGCCTTTCCACATTTCAAGCCTTTGATGGCTTTTTCTACTTCAAGTATGGATATGTATTCCTGACTGCATGCCTGGTCAGTGTTTTTTATCACTGTGCTATCATCACTGCTTGCTTCATTTAGCAGTTTTTCAAAGTAATTACTCCATACTTCAAGGATATATTTTTCTCCTGCTTTCATGTCACATTTATCATCTTGAACTCCTTTTACAGCACTCTATCCTCCATTCCTAAGCTTCAACAACCTCCAGAATATTTTGCCACCTTCTTGATATTTATTTTCTATATTCTTGCCAAAGTCCTCCCATTACTTTTGTTTAGCTAGTTTTACACAGTATTTAACATTCTTGCATTTGTCTCTGTATTCTCTAAGAGCACTAGCTGACTTATTTGCCAGGAACTTTTGATATGCTTTCTTCTTTTCCTTCACTGCCTCTTTAACTTCCTGTGTCCACCATGGAGTTCTAATTATTCTATCCTTGCAGACAACTTCACCACATCCCTCTCTAGCTGAATCAATCATTGCTTTTTTTCAAGGCTTGCCACTGAATCTACAAGGTTTGATTCCTGTTCTCCAACTCTTTCATTTTTTCTTCAATAATCTTTGTGTATTTTAGTCTACAGTTCACATCTGACAGCTGCTCAACTTTTATTCGCTTTAAAACTTTCTTACATGGTATTCTTTTCAATATGAAATTCAATTTTATCCTGCTCAAGACTAAATAGTGATCACTTCCAATTTCAAATCCTCTGTACACTCTGGTGTTCTGCACCAGGGAGAAAACACCACTATCAACAATAACATAGTCAATGAGACTTTTCTTATTCCTTGCCTCTTCTCTCCATGTGAATTTGTGCACATTTTCATGTTGGAACATGGTGTTAGTAATAACCAGTCCATGTTCTGAGTAGAAATCCAACAGATATTTGCCATTATTATTAGCTTTGCTCTTTTCTCCAAATTTTCCCAAAATATTTTTGTATGTCTCACAATCATTTCCTACTCTACTATTTAGATCCCCAACAAGGACCAACTTTTCATTTTTTCATTGTGTGAGTTGCTTTTTCTAAAGCCTCAAAAAATTCCTCCACTTCTACCTTAGTAGAACCTTCTGTGGGACCATAGGCACAAATAAGTCTCATTGTCCAGTTCCCCATTCTCATATTTGCCCACATTACTCTACTTGAGACTGACTGCCATTCAAGAAGATTAGCCTCGTATTTTGTGTTGAATACAATGCCTACTCCTTCTTTTCCTTGATTGTCATTGCCTGAATATAACATTTTGTATTTATTGCTCAGAAAGATCTCACCAGTTTTTATCTTTTTTTGTTTCAGTCACCCCCTATTATGTTGATCTAGTACTTATCTAATTCCTCAGCTAGCTCCATTTCTTTGCCATTCAGGCTTCTTATGTTGATAGTACCGATCTTTAACTCTGGTGATGTTGAGTTGGGGTGTGTTTTCAGATTTGTTCCAGTAGCTGACTTTTCGCTGTTTGCCCTGGTTCCCTGGCAAAAACAACGGGAGCCTTGTTTAACCGGGCGACGCCCCAGCCGGCATGAAATTTTGTCATGTTGTACCATCATTTTTTATTTTGGTTTAACCAATAAGAATACAATTTGGTCGGCTAAATCCCAAATTGCTAGCCCATCCTCGTTCGTTCAATATCCAAGTAGATACCCAACAGGGTGCACCATGAGAAGGTGAGGATTGGACATTAGGTCAGAAGCCCTGGTCGGTTCTCCGCATTCCTTTAAAGGCTATGTGGTGGTCTCCTCTCAGTTATACAGCTTTGACCCTTAAGCACCCCAAGTAATAAGTATAGGATGTTATATTCAGGAAATAATGATCAAAGAAAGGAAGTAGTAGTGATAGCATTCAACACCAATCATGAAGATAAACTTCTTCATTGAAAGGCAGTTTCAAGGAGAGTGATGTGCGCACACTTCAAAATGGAGAAATAGACAATGAAACTTATTTGTGCCTATGGTCCCCCACAAAAGTTTCTTCTAAGGAAGAAGTGAAAAAAATTTTTGAGTCATTAGGACAAGCAACTGACAAAGAAAATGGAAAAAGTGGCCCTTGTTGGAGATCTAAACAGTAGAATAGGAAATGAACTCCACTAGGCATATAGGAATTTTTAGAGAAAATTGGGAGAAAAGGATAAAGCTAATAATAATGGTAAGTATTTGTTGGATTCCTGCACAGGACACAGATATATTCATTATTAACACTATGTTCCAACATAAAGATGTGCACAAGTTCATGTGGAAAGAAGACACAAGAAATAAGAAAAGCTTTATTGACTACAATTATTGTTGATAGTGATATCTTCATGATGGTCAAGATACAAGAGTGTAGAGAGGCTCTGAAATTGGAAATGACCATTTCTTTTTAAAACATTCTTACAAACTGTTCTTTTCATGTGATATCCATTATTATCCTTTTTAGGACTAAGTACAATTACTTAGTTCTAAAAATCATAATAATGGATATCACATTGAAAAGAACAGTATGTAAGAATGTTTTAAAAAGAATTAAAGTTGAGCAGCTTTTACAGGTAAACTGTAGACTTGACTATACAAACATTATTGAAAAAAAATGAAACAAACTGTTCGAAATGAACTAAAATGAAACAAAGTGTTGTTGGAAAAGTTGTTACTGTGTTGCCCAGATATCACAATAGTGAATTTAGAAGGAGAGCAGAGATAATGAATAGTAAGATGTCTGATTTGTGTGAGGCAAAGAGGGTTCAGTTTGTAAATCTATGGGGTGAGTTTGAAGTAAAGTTGGAATGGTTTAAAATTGATAAACTGCATTTGAATGGGTTTGTTGTGAAGCATTTAGAGAATCTAATGTTTTCTGAGAAGGCACAGAGTCAAGAAGTTAATGCAGTAAATGATCAGAGTACACTTGTGAGGTAAGATAGCACAACTAAACAGATTATACAACAGGAGGAAGATGGATATGCAGTTGAAGATGAAATTACAGCAGCAAAAGGTGATTGAATGCATAAAGGTGAGGATGAGACAGGTAGAAATAGAAATCAGAGTCAGGATCAGGGAAACAGGAATGGTCAGACCAAAGAGAGAGGGAGGGAGAAATGTGTGGTATAGCAGCTAGAATAGGGAATGATGGCTGGTAGAATGGCCTCAAAGACACAGGAATTGTTATGGACAAATGTAAGGAGCAATTCCAAACAAGACAACTGAGTTTGTTGCTTTTAATCGTTTTTCCCAAGTAAGCAAACAGACAGGTAAGTCAAGTTTGTGCCTGAAGTATTTTCAGGTCTGAGGCAACTCGTGGTAAAGGAGGAGTAAGCTCTGATCACTATCCTTGGTGTCTCCCCTAATACAAAGCACATCTCACTGCAGACATGTATGATGCTATGCATTAAGGGAAGGTATGGGTAGTGGCCCTTCCCTTAATTGTTTCCCACACAGATTTCGAATCTGTGTGGTGTGAAGTTGAAATTCACAGGCTAGTATATGATGCTGTTATAGGCCAGGAAATGTAGCGAATACTGACCGTGAAATGTTTAGGTAAATGGTTGGATGTAAAAGAAGGTGATCCTAATGGGAGACTTAATTACAGGATAATAGAATGGAAGGAGGAGATAGTGTATGGGAACAAGGAGAGTGGTTTTGTTGAATTTCTGAGAGATAAACATCTTAAGCAGCATGCGACTGAAGCAACTAGAGGCTTTAACGTTTTGGATTTGGTGATAACTTCACAATGTGATGTAGAAACTGCTGCCAGTTGGTGAGAGTGATCATGAGGTACTTGTTTGGGAAGTGGTGAAACAAGAAAAGGTTGGTGCCAAAAATGGATATATGTGGAAGTATAAAGTAGGTGATTATAGGAAGAAGTTTTGCAGTCATTTAGCATCCATATGCTGGGTAGACAAACTGAGCAGAAAAGATGTTGCAATGATTGGAAATTACAAGGCAGCATCTGACACAAACAATGTACAGTATAACTGCATGTGGGCTAAGCAAGTAAATAGAGTAGGAGTGAAATGGATGAACAGTGAAATCAAGCAAGCTATGTTGGAAAAGAAAATTTATAGGGGAGGTACAAGACAGTTGGTGGTGATTGGATCCATGAAGAGTATAAAGTGCAGGCTAGAAAGGTGACAAGCATGGTAAAAAAAAAAGAAAAGGTGCAGTTGGAGAGGGGATTTGCTGGTCAGGCCAAGGTTAACTCAGAAGAATTTTTCTGCTGTATGGCAATCAAGAGAAAGAATAATTACAGCAGGTTGACACTGGTGGATAGTCATGGCAGCAGAAGAACAGTTGTCAAGGATATAGTGGAATTATTGAACGAGCACTTTATCAATGTTATCATACTGGTGTAAATGATGTGGTCCAATATATAAAGAGAGGCAAGTATTAGGAGAATTGGAAGTGAAAGAAACAGAGGTATATCAGGTGTTGATTGGGTTAAATGTTAATAAGGTTGTGGGAATGGATGACATATCACCATGTATTCTTAAGGGATGTGCACAACAGCTAGCAATGCCCTTGACCTGGTTATTTAATGCAACTTGCAGTAGACAGGGTTCCTAAGAAGTGGAAAGTAGGCAAAATAGTACCACTCCATTCTAGGACAGAAGTTTCCAATTATAGACTAGTCTGTATAACTAAAGTTGTAGTCAAGATGTTGGAGAGATTGGTTAGATACATAATACAGGATCGGGTTGATGGACATACCATTGGGTTGATGGTGGTTAGCATGGATTTGTAAAGGGTAGGTCTTGTTTTAGCAATTTACTTGCATTTTATGATAAGGTAATGAATGTGTGAGACAAGGGAAAATCATATACAATTATATATAAGGTGCCCAGGGAATGGAAGGAAGGTAAGATAGTGCCATTGCATAAGGGTGGTAACAGACTGGAAGTGTCTAATTATAGGCCAGTCTGTGCCATCAATAGTTGCTAAGATCTTGGAGAAAGTAGTGAGGGACCGTATACAGCATTGGGCAGATGAGGATAATGTTATCTGTGAGAGTCAACATGGATTTGTAAAAGGGCACTCTTGTTTTAGCAATATGCTAGCCTTTTATAATAAAGTTACAAGAACATAAGATGAGGGAAAGGCATATACTGCAATTTTTTTAGACTTCGCGAAGGCATTTGACAGGGTGCCACATGATAAGCTGATATTTAAGTTGCAGCACATGGGTCTGGATGTCAGATTGGTCAACTGGATTCAGGATTGGCTGTCTGATAGGTATCAAAGAGTTGTGTATGGTGGAGCAGTTTCAAGGAGGCAGAGGGTTACAAGTCGGGTCCCACAGGGCTCAGTACTAGGACCTACATTGTTTAACCTTTATATCAATGTCATTGCAAGTGGATTACAAGGGGATATTCAGTTGTTTGCAGATGATGCGAAGCTGGGAAGGATTATTAGTAATAGTGCAGCTGTGGTAGCCCTGCAAGAGGATTTGAATAAAGCAGATAGATGGGCAAATGAATGGGGGATATCAGTTTAATGCAGCAAAATGTAAGGTCTTGAGGTTGGAAACATCGATGGGATGCTGCATTCTCTATGGGAGGAGATATACTGGAGGAAGTAGGGGAGAACAAGAGATCTGGGGTTGATGATTGATAGAAACCTGAAATTTAGGGACATATTGCAAAGGTGGTGAAGGTAACACAGAGTATTTCTGCAATTATGAGAAGGACACTGACCTGCAGAGATAAGAGGGTTATCATTCCGTTGTATAAGTCTCTGATCAGACCACACTTAGACTATTGTTCTCAGATTTGGTCCGCAGGATTTGAAGGGGATAAATTAACTGTGGAAAGGATACAAAGATGGTTTAAGGACTGTACAAGGATAGTTATGAGGATTGGCTGAGGGAATGCAGACTGCAGAGTTTGGTGGATAGAAGAAGGAGAGGCGACATGATTGAGACTTTTAAACTGTTGAGAGGTGGTTACAAGGTTGACACTGGGGAGTTCCTTCTCTTGGTTGAACAGCGGGAAGGAGTGATGAAGAGGCCATCCCTGGAAGTTACGAAAGGAAACTGTGAGCAGAGGGTGAGGAGTGGTTTCTTTGCGTGGAGGGTGGTTGAACCGTGGAATGCATTCCTGATGGAGTGGTGAGAGAGAGAACGGTCAATGAATTTAAGGAGTGGTATGATAGACTTTGTGTTTCTTAAGGGGGACCTCCCCTCAATGAATCTTGACAGACTTTATGTTCTTAGGAAGGACCTCCCACGATGAGTCTTTTGACTCCATGGAGGCCTGAATAATAATAATAATATTCTTGGACTTTGCAAAAGCATTTGATAGATTACCACATAAGTTAGTACAAACTGCAGAGGATGGGAACAGATAGTATACTGGTTACACAGACTGGTGACAGGCTATCTAATCAATACCAGCAAGTTGTGTATGATGAACCAGTGTCTCAAAAAAGGAAGGTAACTAGTGGCGTGTCCCAGGGTTCAGTTCTTGGGCCACTGTGATTAACTTGTTTGTAAATGATATATGTGAACTGACTGGGAATCATCAGTTGTTTGCTGATGATGCAAAGTTGAGGAGAATTATAAGTAGCACTGCTGATGTTAATTCCTTTCAGGAAGATTTGAATAAATTTTTGACTTGGACAAAGAAGTGGGATTGTAGTTTTAATATCAATAAATGCAATGTGCTGATTTTGGATTGCAATAATAAAGGCTGAGTATTATATTGAAATTGTTGAACAGCAGGAAGTGAATGGGATTCGAGATTTGGGGTGATGGTTGACAGGAGACCGAAGTTTAGAGGGCATATTGCAAGTGGTGCAAAGACTGCATATCGTAGTGCTGCTATTATAAGAAGTACTCTAACATTTAGGTATAAAGAAGTGGTTGTGCCAATGTATAAAGTACTGGTCAGACCACATTTGGACTACTGTATTCAAATTTATCACCTGGTTTTCTGTGTGAAGTGGAAACATTGGAGAAAGTCCAGAGATGAGTGACTAAGCCAATATCACAATATCAGGATTTTAGAAGATCAGGATTATGGGAAGAGGTTGAAGAAATGTTGATTGCAAGATTTGGTAGATAGGAAGAAAAGAGGTGATATGATAGGGACATTTAAGTTAGTGAGAGGATTATATTGGATTATTCCAGATGGGATTATAACAAGAGTAGAAGGCAAGATGGAAAAACCCAAAGGCCATCCCTGACAGTTATGTATGAATGTGGTGAAGAGGGGTAGGATGTGCAGAGTAGATTTTTTACAAGGAGAATTGTCACTGAATGGAATGGATTATCAGAATGTGTTGTTAATGCAAGGAGTGTTAAGGCTTTTAATATTTATTATGATAAATATGTTGTCAGTTGAATGAACCTCCCAAGATGAGTCTCCCAACACCATAGAAGGTGCAATATTATTATTATTATTATTATCCAGCCCTCCATAGAGTCAAAAGACCCATCTCGGGAGGTCGTTTTTAGGAAACACAAAGTTTATCATACCATTCCTTGAACTCATTGACTGTTCTTACTCTAACCACTCTCTCATGCAATGCATTCCATGGTTCAACCAACCTCCATGCAAAGAAACCACTCCTCACCCTCTTACTCACAGCTTCCTTCTGTAACTTCCAGGGATGGCCCCTTGTCATTGCTCCTTCTCGCCATTCCACCAAGTGAAAAAACTCCCCAATTTCTACCCTGTAACTGCCTCTCAACAGTTTAAAAGTCTCGATCATATCACCCCTCCTCCTTCTTCTATCCACCAAACTCTGCAGTCCACATTCCCTCAGTCCATCCTTGTAATTGACATTGAAGAGTCCTGAAACCATCTTTGTTATAAGCCTCTGTATCCTTTCCACAGTTAATTTATTCCCTTCAAATCCTCGGGACCAAATTTGAGAACAATAGCCTAAGTGTGGTCTGATCAGGGTCTTATACAATGGAATGATAACTCTTTTATCTCTGCAGGAAAGCATCCTGCTTAGTATTGCAGCAATCACCTGGATTACCTTCACCACCTTTGCAATATGCTCCTTGAAATTTTTTTTTTTTTTTCAACTGCAGTTCCTGTTTGATATTGTTTGTCATCCACTTTACACTAAATTGTGTCTGCTTCACTCATGGAATACAACTTACCATTGCTGATAACAAATATTCTTTCACAATTTCCCACGCATTAACGATATCCCAGCCTTCCAATTACTCCCTCGATGAAACTTCCCGAAGTTGATGTCTAAGACTATTATAATCACCTGCATTATAATTCCACATACATTCTCTTTTCTTTGATACACCTGCACGTCTATTCATCTTCCCAGTCAAAACCACATGGTCACTCTCTCCAACAGAGAAGAAGAGATGTCATCTCAGTTATTATCAGCTCTTCTAATGCTATGACCAAATCCAAAACTCTTGAACCTCTTGTTCCCTCTATTACATGTTGCCTAAGACTTTTATAATACATTTGTCCCTCAAGAATTCTAGAAATTCCTTCCCCTTATTACTACATGCATTTTCCTCTTCCCAGCTTATACTGCTATAGTTAAAATCTCCCATAACCATCATCCTTCTTGCCAAGCTCAACTGCCTAAACATTTCCTGCTCCCTGGTTTATAGCAACATCCCACAAAATATCCTGTCTTGGCCACGTCTACCTCACACCATATGCTTTCAAAACTATTAGTGTTACTGCCTTCCAATGCCTCCACTCTTAGAGGGTATAAATCATCACTTATCATAAGCAGTACTCCACTGCCGAAAAATGCTGTATCCTGCTACTTCAATTCCTGGTATTATATCATCTTCTTTTAACTGCACATATCAGAGATTGCAATAATCGTTGGCCAGGCTGATGCTATCAACGCCACCAATTCATCTCCTTTATTTTGGATACTTCTATTAGTATAGAGCATAAAATTGTCACTGCTTCTATACCTATCACTGTCCCCTCTCTACCCCACTGGACTCAGTGTTACCTGATTTTGTTCCCATTCCCTCAAGCACCCATTCTCACAAGAGGCCATCCCTGCTACCATCCACCCTGGGAATTCGTGTTTCCCTGCATTGACACTCTGATTCATTCAGAAAACAGCAATCTCTCCAGATGCCTTCGTTCCTTCCTCATTCAAATGCAAGCGGTCTCTCGCATACAGTTCCATTCTGTCCTCAAACGCTCTCCAAGCATTCACATATTCCAATCCCCTCTTCTGACACATTCTAGCTATTATGCTATTCAGTATTACTTCTCTTCTGCTCAGCTCGTCACTATCATACCTGGGCAACACAAAATCTTTTCATCCATCCTTTCACCCTACTATAATAATATTAATAAAATGAAAACAAGAACAAAACCTTGGAGTCTCAGCAGTAAACTCTAAACCAGAAACTGATTGTTTCAGCTTGGGAGGTAAATGGTGAAATTGTCTGTAAAGAGAGAAAATAAGAACATCATGTGGACACAAGAAGTTAAAGAAGCAGCTCTGGAAAAGAAGAAATATACCAAAATTTCCTAGCAAATAATTTGGCAGATGTCCTAAAAGAATACAGAAAAAATTTAAGAGAGCTAAGATATATGTAAAAGTAGCTAAACAAAAGTCATGGAAAGACTTTGGTAAGAATACCGAAAATAAATATCAGAAAGGTGGCAAAATGTTCTGGGGGCTATTGAAAAAGCTTAGAAGAAGAGGACAGAGTAGTGTAAAAAAAATCAAAGATGATAAAGGTGACATTAAAAGTGAACATAAGAATATCCTACATGTCTGGAGTAATTGCACTGAAAGTCTGTTAAACTAAACAAGCAGTGACAGAACCACACTAGAAAATTTTCAAGAGGAATGCAAAGAGGAGTATAACTCAGTACTTGAAGGAAAAACTGTCAAAAATTTGAAATCTGGAAAGGTAGATGGACTAGATGATATTAGACCAGAAATGCTTAAGTTAGAAGTATAAAAGTTTTGCAGTGGCTTTACTGTATATTTCACAGGGTCTGGTCACAAGGTCGAATTCAAGATGATTGGAGTAGAGCTCTCATAGTTCCATATATAAAAAAGGGAATAAAACTGAAGTGAGAATTAAAGAGGAATTTCTCTACTAAGCGTTCCAAGTAAGATTTATGCAAGCACACTTGAAAAGAGGTGGAAAAAAATTAAGGAAGATAAAATTTGGAGAAGTTGGGTTCAGGCAAGACAGAGGTTGTCAGGATCAGATGTTCCCTTTATGACAAATAGTTGAGAAATCATGTGAATATGACAAAGATCTATACTAAGTTCTACATATGAAAGGTGCTTTTTCTACAAAACTTAAGTACAGATCCTCAAAAAAGCTTTTCAAAACACTACAATTATATGGGTAAATGGAACATCATACAGAGCAATACACAGTTCATTAAGTTGTAAATCAGCAGTTAAAATTAAAGGAAATACAAGATGATAGTTTGATCTAATATCAAGGGTAAGACAAGGATGCACATTATCACCAATCTTATCCATCATCTACTGTATATGTCGGTGTATAAGACGACTCTCAAATACCACAGAAAACCCCTCGAAATCATGAGTCGTCTTACACAGCGAGTATTAAAAAGTAAAGCTTAATGGATGAACACCTAGGTAGTTACAATATATCATTATATAAGAAAATAGGCAGTGTTTATAGACAAATCAGTTAATTTTTTGTTACATAAAGTTATTTAAAATATGACAATAGATGTAAATCTTAAAAAACAAATAATAATTATTAACCTCAATTTTCATGTTAATTTTCTTCATCATCTGTTGAAAATAGTTCTTCAGATTCATTGTTTAAATGATCATCATATGGATCCCAGTTCGAATCCGGTGAATTTATTTCATTTTCATCGTCATCAGTGTCACACAACAAATCATCTTCCGTACCATCCATAAGATTAGAGATACCACACTTTTTAAATGATTTTATTACAGTCTCTACTTTTACTTTATTCCATGCTTTGATCACAAAATTGCACAACATATCAAGTGATGTAGCACGGCATAGATCCACAGTTTGTAAATGATTTTTCACCAGTCAACATCCAATTATTCCACTCTTCTCGCATGTGATCTTTAAATGGTTTGTTCAAGCAGACGTCTAGTGCTTGCAATATAGAAGTTAAACCACCTGGAATAACAGCAATTTTTGTGTTATTTTTTTCTAGAAGACTTTTAGTATTTTTCATAGTCATTTTAGTTAAATGACTACGAAACATATCACATACTAATAAACTGTGTTTCTTCATTATACCGCCTGGTCACATGTTCTACACATTATTTATCCATAATTTCACACCATTTTCGTCCATCCATCCTTTTCTGTGAAAATGTACAAAAACATGTGAAGGAAATTTTATCTTAGGTTTAGCTTTATGTTTGAAGATGATCATTGGTTTTAACTTGGTTCCATCAGCCAAACATGACAACACGACCGTAAACCTTGTTTTTTCATGACCTGTACTTCAAACTAGCAATTAGCACACTCTTACTACCTTTAGTCTCCACTGTTTTATCGCTTATCATATCAAAGCTCATAGGAGTTTCACCCATATTTCCAATATTTGACAATAGAAATTTATGTTCTTGTAAAACTGAGTAATAAATTTATAGAAACTGATAAGTTTGTGGTCAAGATCTGCTGGTAGTTTTTGAGCAATTTTTGGTTTTTGTCTGTTGATAAAACGATTACACCATTCTGAAGTAGCTCGAAATTCTATACTTTCATCCACATTCAATCTTGACCATTTTAGTGCATATGCTCTAATCATATTTCTTGTAACAAGTGCTAGAAGAGGAGAGAATGGAAACGGTAGGAGAGATGGAATGAGAGAGGTATGGGAATGCTAGAAGACGAGAGGATGGAAACAGTAGGAGAGACAGAATGAGAGAGGGATATGGAAGTGCTAGAAGTGGAGAGAATGGAAACAGTAGGAGAGAGGGGTATGGGAATGCTAGAAGAGAGAATAGCAGTAGAGGAGAAGGAATGAGAGAGACCTATGTAAATGTAAGAAGAGGAGAGAATGGAAACAATAGGAGAGAGGGAATGGTAAGAAGTATAATGTATGGGGACTCAATGATCCGTGGTGTTCAAGATAGGATGCGTGAGGAGTGTTTGCCTATGGCAATTGAGAGAGGTGAAAGGGTGGATGAGATGATTGTGATGGTAGGAACGAATTACTTGAGTGGTAATGTAAGTCGGGCAGCCAGATATAAGAGATTTTTGCTTGAGACTGTACGGAAGAAGACAGAGAGAGGAAAAATAGTGTGCATGTTGCCTAGGTATGATAATGATGAGCTGAGCAAAAGAGCAGTGATATTGAATGGCATAATAACGAGAATGAGTGACAAGAGAGGACTGGTATATGTGGATGCTTGGAGTGCATTTGAGGAAAGAGAGGAATTATATGCGAGAGACCGTTTACATTTGAATGAGGAAGGACGTAGGCATCTGAAGAGATTGCTGTTCTGAACGAGTCAGTGTGTCCCAGGGAGGATGATAGCAGGGGTGGCCTCTTGTGGGAATGGATACTTGGGAGAAGAGAGACGATGTCAGGTAACACTGAGCCCAGTGGAGTCTAGAAGGGATAATGCTCGGTATAGAAACAATGGCATTTACATGCTTTATGCTAATGCCAGGAGTATCTGGAATAAGGGAGAGGAATTGGTGGCGCAGATAACACCTGGCCGAAAATTATTGGGATCACTGAGACATGGTTGACAGAAGGGGATATAATAACAGGAATAGAAGTCACTGGGTATAGCATTTTTCGTCAGGATAGGAGGGGAAAGCATGGTGGTGGGATACTGCTTATGATAAGTGATGACCTATGTCCTCTAAGAGTGGAGGCTTTGGAAGGAAGTGAGACAAATGATTTTGAGAGCAAAGGGTGTGAGGTAGAGGTAGGCAAGACAGGATATTTAGTGGGATGTTACTACAGACCCAGGAGCACGGAGGATGGGGACCAGGAGATGTTTCGACAGCTAAGTTTGGCAAGTGCAAGAAGAATAATTGTTATGGGAGATTTTAACTACAGTAGTATAAACTGGAGAGAGGAAGATGCATGTAGCAATAGTGGAATGGAAATTCTAGAATTCTTGAGGGACAAATGTCTTAGGCAACATGTAACAGAGGGAACAAGAGGTTCAAGAGTTTTGGATTTGGTTATAGAATCAGAAGAGTTGATAACAACTGAGATAACATCTCTCCCACCAGTTCGAGAGAGTGACCATATGGTTTTGACTTGGAAAATGAATAGACATGCAGGAGTATCAAAGAGATGGGAACTTATGTGGAATTATAATGCAGGTGATTATAATAGTCTTAGACATCAACTTCGGGAAGTTTCATCGAGGGAGTAATTGGAAGGCTGGGATATCGTTAGTGCGTGGGAAATTGTGAAAGAATATTTGTTATCAGCAATGGTAAGTTGTATACCACAAGTGAAGAAGAGGACACAATTTGGAGTACAGTGGATGACAAACAATATTAAATAGGAACTGCATGTGAAAAAGAGGCTATCAAAGAGATATAAGGAGACAGGTGAAGAGAGGATGCGTGAAGAATATAAGACACAGGCCAGAAGAGTGACTAGTGTGGTAAGGAAAGCGAAACTGGAATATGAGAGGAGATTGGCCCTAAGATCCAAAGAAAATCTTAGGGAATTTTTTAGCTATGTGGCCAGTAGGAGGAGAAACGACTGTGGAAGAATGATATTGTGGGATAAAAATGGGAATAGAGTGACTGATGCAGAGGACATAGTGGAATTGTTCAATGACCACTTTATTGGAGTATTTCATCCTGGAGGAGTCAGTTTTAATGCTAGAGGGATAGGGCAGGTTCAAGGTTTAGCGGTACAGGAGGAGAGTGTGTTTCAGATACTGAGAACTCTGGATGTCAATAAAGCTTTGGGACTGGATGGTATTTCACCATGAGTTTTGAGAGAATGTGCTGGGGAACTGACAGTGCCTTTAACTTGCAAGGGGATATTCAGTTGTTTGCGGATGATGCGAACCTGGGAAGGATTATTAGTAATAGTGCAGATGTGGTAGCCTTGCAAGAGGATTTGAATAAGCTAGATAGATGGGCAAATGAATGGGGGATATCAGTTTAATGCAGCAAAATGTAAGGTCTTGAGGTTTGGGAAACATCGATGGGATGCTGCATACTCTATAGGAGTTATACAGGAGGAAGTTGGGGAGACAAGAGATCTGGGGTTGATGATTGATAGAAACCTGAAATTTAGGGGACATATCGCAAGGTGGTGAAGGTAACACAGAGGATTGCTGCAATTATGAGGACACTGACCTGCAGAGATAAGAGGGTTATCATTCCGTTGTATAAGTCTCTGATCAGACCACACTTGGATTATTGTTCTCAGATTTGGTCCCCAGTATTTGAAGGGGATAAATTAACTGTGGAAAGAGTACAAAGACGGATGACAAAGATGGTTTCAGGACTGTACAAGGATAGTTATGAGAATCCGCTGAGGGAATGTGGACTGCAGAGTTTGGCAGATAGAAGGAGAGGTGATATGATTGAGACTTTTAAACTGTTAAGAGGTGGTTACAGGGTTGACACTGGGGAGTTCTTTCACTTGGTTGAACAGTGGGAAGGAGTGATGACAAGAGGCCATCCCTGGAAGTTATGAAAGGAAACTGTGAGCAAGAGGGTGAGGAGTGGTTTCTTTGCATGGAGGGTAGTTGAGCCGTGGAATGCATTGCCTGATAGAGTGGTGAGGGCGAGAACGGTCAATGAGTTTAAGGAGTGGTATGATAGACTTTGTGTTTCTTAGGGGGGGGGGGGGACCTCCCCTCGATGAGTCTTGACAGATTTTATGTTCTTGGGAAGGACCTCCCACGATGAGTCTTTTGACTCCATGGAGACCTGAATAATAATAATAATAATATAACCATTCTGCAACGTGATTTTCCAGTTGTGGCCATCGGGCGATCCGCATTCTCATCGCACATTTTTCTTTGGCAATTTTTTTTAAAATATCTTCTTTCTTCCTTCATTCTCTTACCATCTTCTCAGTTATGTCAAACTTTCTTGCAGTAGCACAGTTATTGGTTTCCTTTGCCATTTCAATTACCCTTATTTGAAATTAAGTTTCATACTTTCTTTGTTTTGTTGCTGGTTCCATGATTTTAAATGATAACAATTTTAATAATTTAAATAAAAAATTTTAAAAAATACAAAATTAATAATTAATTAAAATTGGGGCTAATCACTTTTAATTAGGGTAATTTGCGTAAATACTAAATCTATGCTATGCAAAAAAAAACGGATATGCATAGATATAAAAATAATGGCTATAACAACAATACCTAACATTGCATTAATACAAGAAAGAAGAAACTGGGGGAGGGAGTCGTCTTATATAACCGCCATAAGCTTAAAACCTAAAAATAGCCGAAAATTAAGGCCTCGTCTTATACGCCGACATATATGGTATATGGATCACACTATGAAAGAAAGTGGCATTAGGCCTGATATTAGAACTGGAGATATCAAACATGGCTCTTTGCTTTATGCAGATGATGTTGTTCTCCTAAACACATTTAATGCAAGTCTCCAGGATTCTCTAAATTGAATAACAGTTGTAACAAATTTGGCAAGAAAATCAGCCACAGAAAGAAGAAAACTGTGAAAATAGGCATGAAACAAAGAACTTCAGCTGCATTCTGAATGGAGAGAGCCTATAAAATAAGTAAAATATTTCAGCTATTTTATGCACAGTTTTTAGTGAAGATGGCAAGTTAAATCTGGAAATAGACAACAGAATAAGCAAATCTGGTATGGTGTGTAGCAAGATGAATAAATTTATTTATTATTTATTATTATTATTATTTATTATAATATAATTATTTTATATTATAATATAATTATAATTTATTATTATTTATTATTATAAAGAGTATAGTTTTGCTATACTCTTTTGGGGATTCACTTGTAATCTCCATTTGGGGAACCATTGTTCTAGTTTTTGCAGATTTTCGTGCAGGTTTTTGGTAACGAGGTGTGGCTGTAGAGATCTGGCTAGTATTGCTGTGTTATCTGAATAGAGTGCTAAGATGAATATCATTGGGTTGTGTGGGATGTCTGCCATATATATGGAGAATAAGATTGGTGCCAGTTTGCCAGCCTGGATGGCCGAGTGGTTAGTGTATCCGCTCTCCAGCCAAAAGGCTGAGGATTCGAATCCCGCTGTGGGCATGGATGTTTGTGATTGTCTGTGAAAGCACTAGTGGTGGTAGTCAGCAGTAGATGGCATTGGTTTTAGATGATGATGGTTGGTACAGTAGTGAGACAATGAGTTGTAGAGTTGATGCCCTCCCTCGATGAGTCTTTGGACTCCCTGGAGGTGTGATATAATAATAATAATAATAATTATTATTATAATTATGGTGATTCAGGCCTCCATGTGGTCACAAGACTCATCATGGGAGACCTACCCTAAAACAAAAGTTTATCAGAGAACTCCTTGAACTCAGTGACCGTTCGTGCTTTCACCACTCTATCAGACAATTCACTGCAAGGTTCAACCACCCTCCATGCAAAGAAACAACTCCTAACCCTGTTGCTCACAACTTTCTTCCATTTGTAACTTCCAGGGTTGACTCCTTGTCCTCACTCATCCCCCAGTCCCACCAAATGAAAGAATTCCCCAGTGTTAATCCTGTAACTACCACTCAACAGTTTAAACATCTCAATCATATCACCTATCCTTCTATCTACCAAACTCTGAGGTCACATTCCATCAGTCTATCCTCATAACTAACACTGTACAGTCCTGATATCATCTTGCATATGCACAGACTTGAAAAAGTGTTGTTAAATGAGGTGGAAGTGCAGAATCAAGGAAACTAGAGTTATTAAGTGTGTGGGGGGGAATATATATGCAGACTTTAGAGAGGCAGTTGAGTGTATGCATGTGTATAATATGCCCGAGCAAGGTACGAAGGACAACAAATCAGAATGGGATAGTTAGTATAAGGCATCAAAATAGGGGTGGGACTAACGGGCTTCTGCATTTCATGTATACTAATGCCAGGAGTATTAGGAACAAGAAGGAAGAATTTTTGGCCTTGGTTGGCTCTTCCAAGCCACAGGTTATTGGCATTAGTGAAACATGGCTGACAGAAGATGATATAGCTAGTGGGATTGAATGTGAGGGGTATAGTGTGTTCAGGAGGGACAGGGAGAATTAAAATGGGGGGAGGAGTGTTATTGATGATAGCTGATGAACTGCAGCCAAGGAGAATAGAAGTTGAACTGCAGGATAGAGAAAATAGCACATTTGAGGCTAGCAGAACAAAATATACAATTGGGTGCTGCTATAGACCAGGTGACGGAATAGATGGTGGAGATAGTATGCATAAGCAAATAGAAGCAATGAGTGGAAGGAGGGTAATTATTGTGGGATTTCAACTATGGTAACATTGATTGGAAGGAGGAGAGGATACATGGGTGGAAGGAATTGGATTTTATGCAGTTATTAAGGGATAATTATCTGCGACAGCATGTAATGGAAAATACTAGGGGGGGGGGGGGTCAGAGAGTGCTTGACCTAGTAATTGCGTCTGAGAATTTGGCTGTAACAAATATGACCATGTTGCCACCAATTGGTGAGAGTGACCATAGGGTCTTGACTGGGAGGTGGCTAAATGTGTGGAATTTTCAATTAAGACAGGGTACATGTGGAATTACTGGGCTGGTAAGTATGACAAGCTTAGGAGTTTGCTTGGTTCAGTGCCATGGCATGTAAAATTGCAAGGGCTGGATGTCGATAGTGCAAGGGGGTTAAGGAGTGTTTGCAGGAGGCAATGGCTGATTGTATACTTAAAGTCTGAATAGTAAATCAAGTAGGGGTTAAATGGATGAATAACACCATTAAACTTGAGCTGCAAAAAAAGAAACAACTGCGGATGGAATTTAAGGAGAAAAGTAACCTGCAGGCACATGAACGGTATAAAGTGCAGGTGAGAAGGGTAACGAGTGTGGTAAGAAAAGCTAAAGTGGATTATGAAAGAAAATTGGCCATGCAGGCTAAAGAGAATCCCAAACAGTTTTTTCGATATGTTGCAAGTAAAAGAAAAAATGTATACGGCAGAATGATTTTAAAGAATGCCGATGGTAGGGAGGTAAGACCTAACCTAACCGAATCAGTTGATATAGTTGAATTACTGAGCAAGCACTTTGCAAGAGTATATCATCCAGGTGGGGACACTGCAGGAATGAAGGAACCAACAGCTTATACGGGAATGGTGGTGAATGAAGTGGGGGTGAATAGTGTATTACAAAACCTCAATGTCAATACATCTGTGGGATTAGATGGTATACCAGCTCGTGTATCGTACGTGAAGCGGCTAAAGAATTGTCAGTGCCCTTGACCATCTTGTTTAATTTGAGTCTCTGGTCTCGGTTAGTCCTGAGGGGGTGGAAGGAGGGGAAAATAGTTCCACTGCATAAAGGAGGTTCCAAGACTGCTGTTGTAAATTACCGACCGAACAGCATATCAGGAATCATTGTCAAGGTCTTGGAGAAAATAGTCAAGAGGAGAATACAGGAATGGATAGATGAAAATGGGATACTGTATGGGGGACAGCATGGTTTTGTGAAGGGTAGATCATGCCTCAGTAACTTGGTCACGTTTTATAACGCAGCGACGGCTGAACTGGATAAGGGTAATGGGTTTACAGTGATCCCACTTGCTAATGCCTTTGACAAGATACCACATGGAATTCTAATCAATAAACTGCAGCATATGGGGATGGATATAGGGTTGGTGAGATGGATAGGAGGGTGGTTGATGGAGAGATATCAGAGAGTGGTTTATTCAGGAGTAGAGTCCAAAAGACAGACTGTGACTAGTGGTGTGCCACAGGGTTCTGTTCTTGGACCACTACTGTTTAATTTGTTCATTAACGATATAAGAAAGGATCTGAGAAGAACTGTCCATTTGTTTGCTGATGATGCAAAGTTGGGTAGAGCAATAGTGAATGCACAGGATGTCGATATTTTGCAGGATGATTTGGATAGTTTGGAGGGCTTGGCTAAGGAGAATGGATGTCAATTTAATGTGGCAAAATGTAAGGTTATGCATTTTGGGGTGAAAAGATTAGCAGCAGTATATCACATTAGTTGAAATGTACTCCAGGAGATTGACGAAGTCAGGGATTTGGGAGTGTTGGTGGATAGGGAGTTGAAGTTTAGGGGGCATATCGCCAAAGTGGCTAAATCAGCTCATCAATCACTTGGTTGCTGAAAAATACTTTGACGAGCAGAGACAAACAGGTTATTGTTCCTCTGTATCGAGCCTTGATAAGACCCCATCTAGACTACTGTGCCCAAATTTGGATGCCAGGTTTCTTCTTGATGGGGAGGAGGTGGAGAGGATCCAGAGATGAGTCACCAAGATAATAGCAGGTCTATGGAATGAACCTTATGAGAACAGGTTGAAGATTTGTGGGTTGCAGAAATTGGTTGATAGGTGGAAAAGGGGTGATAAGATTGAGACATTCAAATTACTGAAGGGTTTCTATAAGATTAATTCAGAAGATATTTTTGAGAATAGGACTCGTGGTGGGAGGACTAGGGCCATCCATGGAAGCTGGGCAAGAGTGTGGTTAGCAAAGGGTGTTAGAGCTAGGTTTTTTACTTGGAGAGTAGTGAATGAGTGGAATAAGCTGCCAGTCTGTTGTGGGTGCCATGACTGTAAATGAGTTCAAGGCGAAGTATGATAGATGGTGTGTGAATGTTGACTAGTTGTTCTTGACATGATGTTAGGGCCTCCCTCGATGAGTTTAAGGACTCCTTGGAGTTGCCGATACTAATACTAATACTACTAATAATAATAATCTTTGTTATCAGTCTCTACACTCTTTCCACAGTTAATTTATCCCCTTCAAATCCTGGGACCAAATTTGAGAATAATAGTCCAGGTGTGGTCTGATCAGGGCTTTTCTTAGGCTACCTATGGTACAAATGTATTATAGGTTTACAGAAAAACCTTTTGTTGTTTGGAGCTACATAATAAAAGTAAGATGGGGGGGGAGCATATTTGAATGAAATTTAGAGAGTGGGAAGAGCTGGGCGATATCAATATATCGCCCAGTATGTTAGATATCTCGGGTTCAGGTGCCAATGATATGGAGTACAGGAAAACCTCGCTTAATGTGATTAATTAATCCATCAATTAATGCATGCTAAGAGAAATCGCATTAAGCAAATACAACAAACAATAGGAATAATTATAATTCATCCATCAGTATAAATTTGGAAAGATAATTACAGTATAAAAGCAAAGTTAATAAAAATCAATTGCTTAAATTTTTAAATATGAAGAAGATGAGTGTGAACAAGAAGAGAATTTACAACTAAGAAGCTAACTGCAAAAGAACTTGAGCTAGTTTTCAATCACATTGGGTATGATAAGGAAATTTTGTTCGATTCTGATCCTGATATGGAACGAAGCTTTGAAGTCTTAACATTTTAATGTCTAAACATTTGATTGAGTTACTTTTTTACAAAAAAATTAAGTAAAGATGTTTGAATCGTACTCGACTTTTTAATCTTGCCATGCAATTTGCGATAGCTGTCGATCGCTTTATCAAGATTTTGGCAGCCTCCAAAGCTTCGTTCCATATCAGGATCAGAATCAAACAAAATTCCCTTATCATACCCAATGTGATTGAAAACTAGCTCAAGTTCTTTTGCAGTTAGCTTCTTAGTTGTAACATTCTCTTCTTGTTCACACTGATCTTCTTCATATGCACACTGTTCTTCTAGTTGAAGGAGATCGTTCTCACTTAACTTTCCTGAATGAAAATTGAGCAAGTTTCTCACATCTTCATTATCCAGTTCATTAAATCCAAGTTCTTTTCCAATGGTGATGATCAATAATGTTAGATCTTGGATTTTGTGCACCATAAACTAACATTGGCATAAGTTAAAGTCGCCTACTGCATTGCCTCCTAACAAAAGCGTAAGATGATTTTTAGATACTTTGTATGCCGGTTGAGATGCTTCAGTTTTAGCTAGGAGTTTTTGTTGGCATATGCTTCCAAAAGAGACCAATTTCATCAATGTTGAATATTTGCCGATTGTCATAATTGCCTTTCTGAATTATGCTTTGCAATTCTTCAGGAAACTTGGCCACAGAATCTTTATCAGCAGTAACAGATTCCCCAGTTATTCTTATGCTATGCAGTCCAGTTCAATTTTTTAAATGGTCAAACCATCCTAAACTCGCAGTAAAGCTTTCACATTCTTCTTGAAATTTGGTCTCTTTCAATGATGTAAGAATATTGAGAGCTTTTGACTGAATATTCCCTGTACTAATATTCCATTCTTTTTTGGTTATAATCCTCTATCCAGAGTGATAGAAGATGCTCCATCTCGATCATTAAATGGTGTCTATTTCAGGTGATCTGTATGCTTATAGAAGCAGTAGCAACTTTTCCTTGTTCTTTGTATTCTTTGCTCTTATTTAATATAGTCCAAACTGCACACTCACTGTATCCCAGGTCTCGCCCAATCATTGTATTACTAGTGCACTTTCATGTCTCTTAATTCCAGCTTTTCTGCTTGCTGCAGATTGGCAACAAAAAATTTCACACAATGTAAAAAAATCGCGTTAACTGATTAATCACTCACTTAAATCGGAAAAAACTCAGTTGCGCTAACTGATTATCACACATATCGAATTTGCGTTAAGCGAGGTTTTCCTGTAGCATCATCGGGGGGGGGCATACGTCAGATGACAGACTTGATATTAAGTAGTGTGACCGAAGATATGAAAGACCTTAAGGAAGACGGCGACTTTGTCAGTGAATGTTAAAGGAAGATAAAATGCTTGGAGAGGGAGATAGAAGTATTGAAAGATAAAATGGAAGGTATGAAAAATGACTTGAACACTAGACCAGAACAAGAACAGTGAGAGAAAGTTATGGGAATGAGAGAATGGGCAAACCCAGGAAAGAAAGAATGACAGAAAGTTAAGAGTACAAAAGCAAGACGAGAGGAAGGCAGATGATAAGTGTAACAGCAAGGAGGGAGATGTTGGAGGAAAGCAGCTGAGCAATGCAGGTGAACAAGGAATGAATGGAAATGAGGGGAGTGATGTTTAGAGAGTCAATGAATAACGGTGTGTGCAGAATGGAATGTTAGAGGAATGCTTGCCTGGAGGAATGATAGTGTTATATGGCAATAAAGCAATGTGAGAATATAAATGTATGATAGTGATGGTTGGTGCAAATGATCTGCGAGAGAGTGTGAATAGAGTAGTGTTGTGTCCCAATTTATGATTTCTACTCTAATCTTACAAATTCCTTTTATCTATATTCTTCTAACTTCTATGCCCGAGATTTTACCAAAACTTATACCAATATCTAAGTTATTGCTCCCCGTAGTACCCCTACTATTTGTATTTATACTGCTCCTTTTGGGATATTTAGTTTAGGATATTACATACATAAACAAGGAGAAAGAACTCAAATATATCTGAAAGTGTGACTATTGCAGTCGTGACACTTAACTTGATTCTCAACTTAAATTTTCCACGTGACTAAGTACAATATTTTCAAGTGGTTATCAACTGCACCATTTATGTTGTCATGAATAGGGAGAAAGTCAATCTCGAAAATATCTCTTAGTATTTAAATATTATTGCAGTCGTGACTCTTAATCTCTTTCCTCACCATTAAATTTCCCACGTGATTAGGTACGATGATTTTAAGCGGTGCATTGGATTAGCAACATCAGACAACTCTTTTATCATTGAACAAAAGGTTTATTAAGTTTCTAAACATGGTACAATTCAAATACTAAACTAAAATACTTATAGACTAACATTAAATCAATACAAGCAATATGGCTATTTGTGATTATGCCGCCATACACATTAATTCATAAATTCACCTGATGTGAACAAATTAGATCAATTCACACTATCTGATTATTCATAATGAAGTAGATTAACAAATCATTCACTGCTAACACATACTTGTGACATTTCAATTATTTTATACATTACATTAGGCATTCAATTCTTAGGATACATAATTACTTAATTCACACTCTGTTATACCGTTATTTGCACTAACACACAATTATGTCATTTAAATATCTTGTGCAATATAATAGACATGCAAAAATACCCTAGGACTCTTAACTATTCACAAATCTTTAACACTAGTCAATCTACACATAACACATTCTATCATATACTGAAGTCCTAGTATAACTTCAACAGTTCTGTATTGGAATCACGATACTTTTCACAGACAAATTTCTAGTTAACATAGGTTATGATTTACAGTACCATTCTTGAGCTTTTCGTATGGGCCTTTATTCTTTTCCAAACGAACCTTTGGTATAACTTCTCATAACTCTGGAATACTTTAACACACATATATTTGCTCTACTATCAGCAACCCTCACATCGATCTCTTCACAGCTTTCTGCTTTGCGTAGTTATCACTAGCGTCGAAACGAAGAAGATCCATCCTTTTCTAGGACTCTATGGCAATTTTTCCTTTGCTTCCTACTCGGGAAAACGGGAATCGAAATCCCGCTCACTTTCGTTTCTGTGTTGTGACGAGGAGATATCACCCCTGTCGCCACTCAGGAAAACCCCGTGAACTCCACCGGAACCAAAACCAAACTCCAAGGCCAAAAGCGACTATCCAAAAAGAAAAAATGTCTTCCCCAGGGGATTACCAGCCCTTTTATAGCTGCTCCCCCTAATGGCACCTTTTCTTACTGCCTTTCTCCTCCTTCTACTTGTTTTTTTATTATCGACCAATTAGGGTGGCGTTTTCTCACCAAACGTCATTTGATCGGCAAGCCCGTTCTCAATGTTTCAATCCGGGGATCAGCCCTAAGCGATAGCTTTGCTTTTCTTGTGCTAGCCTGACTTAATCCCCTTTCAAACTTTTTCTATGAATTCTACTTAATAACTTAATCTCTCACATAACGTATGTTATGACTCACCCCTTTCTACTTATTTACTTAACTCTCTCACATAACGTATTTTATGACTCACCCCTTTCTACTTATTTACTTAACTCTCTCATTTTTAATCGTATTACAATATTAATCTATACTTTCCTTTGTTAGCTACTTATTTAGTTAGAATTCCTTATTTTAAGTCATATTACAAT
Source organism: Typopeltis vanoorti (assembly GCF_054136105.1). Taxonomy (NCBI): domain Eukaryota; kingdom Metazoa; phylum Arthropoda; class Arachnida; order Uropygi; family Thelyphonidae; genus Typopeltis; species Typopeltis vanoorti. The sequence goes on from NC_143559.1 coordinate 6,348,143, forward strand.
ATTAACACATTCCTTCCTTTATCAGCTACTTTAACAACAACCCTTACGTTTTATACATATTACTGGATGCAAGAAATTTTCCATTAAATAATTCATTTTTTCATGCAGGGGTTTTAATTTATATTTATTCTTCATGTTACACCATGATAGCTGAGAATACTATATTCCTAAGATATCAGGTGTAACAGTAGCAAGAGATCTGAGGTTAAGGTTATTGTTAGAAAATATGCACTGGAAAATGTGAGAGAAAAGACATGATGATGCAGAATTGAGGAGAGAAGCAGCAACAATGAATGATATGATGGTGAAGATGTGTTGAAAGAAGTCCAAAATATGTGGATACGTGGAGTGCATCTAAGGATAGAAGAGAGCTGTGGTAGAATGTTACTTATAAGTGCTGAACTGAGTTTTCCAAGAGTGAAGAATTTGGAAGGAAATGACACTGATAGTTTTTATACTGAAGTAGAGGTGTGCAGGTCAAGATCTTTAGTGAGATGCTATAGGTCGAGGAACACACAGGATGACGACAACCAGGAAATGTTTAGGTAGATCAGTTTGGTTGATGCAAAGTGAGTGATAATTATGGAAGATTTTAACTATAGTATAAATTGGGCAGAGGAAGAAGCATACAGTAGAAAGGCATGGAATTTCTGGAATTCTTAAGGGACAAATATCGCAGGCAACATATAATAGAGGAAACACAAGAATTGAATTTTAGATTTGATCATTGCATCAGAGGAACTCATTGTAACTGAGATATCGGACTTGTTCCCCAATTTAATATAAATATCTTTTTCCTTTTCACATTGTATCATATTATGAATAAACTATATGTACAATACAGTGTTCAAACCAATTTTAACTTATGGATCTGAGAGCTGGGTCAGAAGTAAAACACTTGACCAAAGACTAGAGACCACAGATATGACTCCTGAGAAAGATTAGGGGCATGAACAGATGACATCGATGGCAATATCATATTAAAAATGAGGATATTAGGAGAGAACTTGATATTGTCAGCATCCAGGAATGCATTAGCAGAGCTAATCTCAGGTGGTATGGTCACCTAAACAGAATGGGAGAGGAAAGATTAACAAAACAAGTGTTCTCTTCCAGGTTGGCAGGAAAACAACCCAGAGGAAGACCAACATATAGGTGGATTGATATGGTACAAAGTGCCTTAGACAATAGAAATATAAGATCTGATAATGTTGGAGCCTTAACAAGTAACAGGCTAATTTGGAGGAAAATTGTAGATAGGAAGTTAGTAATGATGTAAATTTGTCATGTAGTACTATCATATCCTGTACACCCCAGGAATTTGATGATGATATACCACTTTATACAGACTGTGTATAAATATTGAAAGCATTAAATAGTATTTTTAATCCTTTCTCATTACTGTTCAACTCCATTAATCCTCAACACGAGTCATCATGAATTAACTTCTTTACTATCTGGAGACCCACGTGGCTGGTGATTTGAGCAGTGGTAGAGAAAAGTGTAATTTAAACGGTGTATAGTGTGAATTGTGTTACATTTTTTTCTCAGTAACACAAGTGTTATTTAGTGGTTGTGCTTTTGGAGTTTCACTGTTATATATTTTGTTATTTTTGGGTTACTGAGAAGGAGAGGCCACAGTCGGCAGCATTTGCGGTGGAAGAGAAGATAAGTTTTCACTAAATAGTATAGTTGAATATAGCGTTATATTTATATATATGTCAAGGATAATGTAATAAATCTGGTTATTTATTAATAATTACCGACAATTATTAATACAAACCAAATAATGAGGCTAAAGTGAATAATTTACGAGAATTAATCACATGAACCGGTAATTATTAATAATTCCTAGAGGAGTCTGGTAAATGTGATAAAAACATGTTTTATAAAAAATATTTTATTTAATAGCCAAAAAAATAGGAGATAAATACCTTATTATATGATTATATTGTTGTCCGGTTAAAAACAAATTAGTTATTTTTGCAGGAAAGACCTCTGTGGCACTTGGAATTACAAAGGATTTCTGACTTTTTACATTTTCAGCGATTTGAGTTACAATGGGCTGTACAATTGCAATATTGGAAACCTTGACCACCTAAATTAGAATTCTTGCAGGCACATTCTCTTAGACTTATCTCAATATCAGGAACTTCATTAACTGAAATAAAAGTTTCCTTACAAATGGTAAATTCGTTCCTTGAATAGAGTTGGTTTAAAATACCATATTTTGTACCTAATTTATATATCGTTCCTGTTTCAGAAGATGTTGTGTTCCTTTGATTTGGCTAAAGCTGTTATTTCTGTTTTTGTTTGGATCTCCAACAGATAAGTCTTCACTCGTATCAAATATTTCCATTTCTACATTATCACTGTTCTCTGTTTTAATACCGCTTTCCATCTTTGCGATTATCTTCTGACATTAAACATCATTATTAGTTTGATCTTTTAATATCATTCACTCATGATTTCTGACAAGGTATTGACTGGTAAGTATGTTTTCAAACCTACCTTAGCTTTATAGCAAAACATAGCTTCATAGGGACTGAGATCTATTCCAGAGTAATGTGTTCTGCTTTTCATAAATTGAATAAATTTTATCCCTTCCAACCGATTTTGTTGTTTTATTTGTTTCAAGCTATGTGGATAACATTTTTTCAATGTCTTGGTATTATTACATTTGCCATCAACAGTTGGGAAATATTAATAATTACTGGTTTATGTGATTAATTCTTGTAAATTATTTACTTGAACCTCGTTATTTGGTTTGTACAGTCCAAGTAATTAATCGGTTTATATTAATAATTACTGGCTATTATTAATACATATGAAAACATACTTACCAGTCGATACCTTGTCAGAAATCACGAAGGAAGAAGATCTTGAGATGTTTATTTTTTAACGGTATATATTAGAACACAGAAACTAAATAAATAATTTATTTATTAACTTATTGCTGATATTTCGCTGGTGTTATAACCAGCATCTTCAGAGCACAAAAACACAGTTTCTCACAATACGTGAGACTATAAAAAGACAGAAGCCCTGAAACACACTCCAAATCTCAACAAACATGGTGTAATCCACGGACTAGTTAAACAAAATTGTAGCAGCAACACAAAGACTAGAGTCCTGATTTTTGGTGCCATCTATCTGAAAAAACAAAAAAAAAACTAGTTTTTTCTTAAGATGACTGTTTCCCAGATCTTAAGCAAGTTAATACAGCCATATTTGTTGAGATTTGGAGTGTGTTTCAGGGCTTCTGTCGCCTCTAAGAACAATCTCTCCGACTTGTAAGAGCTTCTGTGTAGTACTTTTGTGTTTTTCCAGTTGATCCTGTGTGGGATATCCAGAGCATGGTCAGCTAGGCACGACTTGCCATAGTGATAATTCTGGACATATCTTTTGTGTTCGCTGATGTGGATGTTCTTCCTGTTTGACCATAGTAGGCTTGATTACATGAGCAGAGTACTTGGTAGACTCCTGGATGTGATAGAGGGGGAATGCTGTCCTTGGGTGAGCAGATAAGGGTTGCTAATTTGCTACATAGTCTGAATGTAGCGCGTAGTTTATGTTTATTAAGAATTCTTGAAATCTTATCGGATGTGCCTTTAATGTATGGGATGGTGACTGTTTTGTTGTAGTTCTCTGTGGTGGATGGTGGGAGGAGTTTCTTAGGAGCATTTAGTATTTTGTTTATCTTATGTGGATTATAGCCATTGGCCAAGAAGGTGTGGCATAAGTGAGCCAGTTCAGCAGCAAGAGCATTGTCATCGGAACAGATTGCTCTCGCTCTATGGGTTAGCGTTTTTAAAATGCCATATTGTTGAGAAGGATGATGGTGTGATTGTTTATGTAAGTATCTCCCTGTATGTGTGGGTTTTCTAAAAACTGAAAATGATAAGGAACCATCTGGAAAACGTGTGATAAGTGTATCCAGGAAGGGCAGACAGTTATTAGCTTCCAGTTCCATTGTAAAGTGGATTTTTGGATGTTGGCTATTTAAATGCACTAAGAATGTTTCCAAAGTCTCTGGGCCATGTGGCAAAATAGCAAACACATCGTCAACATAGCATAGCCAAAGTGTTGGTTTGAGAGTGGCTGTATTGATTGCTAGTTTTTCCAGGTGTTCCATTTAAAAGTTGGCCCCCTTGGCTAGGGGGGAAAGGGGGGGGGGGTTAGCCCATGGCTGTCCCATATATTTGTTTGTAACTAGTCCGTTGATTACACCATGTTGTTATAGTCTTGCGTATTGTGACAAACTGTGTTATAACACCAGCGAAATATCAGCAATAAGTTAATAAATAAATTATTTATTTAATTTCGGTGTTCTAATATACACCGTTAAAAAATAAACAACATGTTCGACGAACACATAAGTCTGTCCGCAAGTTTATCTTGAGATGATATTAAAAGATCAAACTAATAAGGATGTTTAATGTCAGAAGATAATCTCAGAGAGGGAAAGCGGTATTAGGACAGAGAACAGTGACAACGTAGAAGCGGAAATAGACGATACGAGTGAAGACTTATCTGTTGGAGATCCAAACAAAACCAGTAATAACAGCATTAGCCAAATCGAAGGAACACAACATTCTTCTGAAACGGGAATGATATATAAATCAGGTACAAAATATGGTATTTTAAACCAACTCTATTCAAGGAACGAATTTACCATTTGTAAGGAAACTTTTATTTCAATTAATGAAGTTCCTGATATTGAGAAAAGTCTAAGAGAATGTGCCCACAAGAATTCTAATTTAGGTGGTCAAGGTTTCCAATATTGCAGTTGTAAAGCCTATTGTAACTCAAATCACTACAAATGTAAAAAGTCAGAAATCCTTTGTAATTCCAAGTGTCACAATTTGTAACTAATTTGTGTTTACCCGGACAACAATATAATCATATAATAAGGTATTTATCTCCTATTTTTCCTGCTATTAAATAAAATATTTTCTATAAAATATGTTTTTATTACATTTACCAGACTCCTCTAGGAATTATTAATAATTACCAGATCATGTGATTAATTGTCGTACATTATTCATTTCAACCTCGTTATTTCGTTTGTGTTAATAATAGCTGGTAATTATTAATAATAACCGGATTTATTACATTATCCGTAATATATATATGTTTATTTATATTTATATATATATCTGTGATACAGAGTTCATATAAATTTTTAGCGATTAGTTTAGTAGTTAGTTACTTGGCAGTAAGGAATGATGGCAGACGCAGCTGCAATCGCAAATGGTGTGTCACTAAGTCCTCCGCCATTTAAGAACTCTATTATACGTAACATAATAAAGGACTTTGTGGCATGCAGTGTTTGCAGCATGTATGTTTCCCGGGAGTTGGATATGTGGCAGGTGAGAGAAGGGGAGTGCGCATATGTGCAAAATGCAGACAGCGGGAGGAAATCAATGAATTAGATATTTCGATAACTGACCTAGTTGCTTCAGGGATGGGAAATGAGTGTTGGGAGATGAGTAGTGTGATAGGAGAGAATCACAAGCGGGAGACGAGTAGTGGGACAAGAGAGAATGATATGCAGGAGATGAGTAGTGTGATAGGAGAGAATGACGAGTGAAGTATGAATGAGAAAATAAGAGTCAGAAGTGTTGAAGGCTTGAATGACTGTGAAGTTTAATGAGATGGTTCTGATTGGGTAAATGAATGGCGAGTAAGAGTGACTAACTTGCAGAGAGGGATAGATGAGCTGAAAGATGACATGGAACATCTTGTGAACGAGATAAGCATGAAAGATGAGATTAGGAGAATGGAAGAGATATAAGCAGGGCGAATCAGAGTAGGAGTGAGAGAAAGTTTTGGGAATGATAGAAGAGGAGAGAATAGAAGCAGTAGAAGAAACAGAATGAGAGAGAGGTTTGGGAGAAGGAATTACAGAGGTATTGGAATGATAGAAGAGAGAATGGGAACAGTAGAAGAGTCCAAGGGAGCACTGGAACCGGGAATAGAATGATGTTAGGAAGGCAGGTATGTAGGGGAACACAGAGAGAAAGTGTTAGAGGAGAGAGAGAGATGCATGGGAGCAGTCGAGGAACAGGGTGGTAAGAGGTGTAATGTATGGTGACTCAGTGATCCATGGTGTGCAAGATGGGATGCATCAGGAGTGTTTGCCTGGATGAACGATACAAAGTGTGGCTATGGCAATTAAGAGGGGTGAAAGGATGGATAAGATGATTGTGATAGTAGCAACATACGACTTGGGAGGTAATGTAAATTGGGAGGCACGAGATATGAGATTCTAGTGTGCGTGTTGCCTAGGTATGATACTGATGACCTGAGCAGAAGAGCAGTAACATTGAATAACATAATAGCTAGAATGTGTCAAAATAGAGGATGGGAATATGTGGATGATTGGAGGGCATTTGAGGAATTGTATGTGAGAGACCACTTGCATTTGAATGAGGAAGGACGTAGGCATCTGGAGAGATGGCTGTTCTGAACAAATTGGTGCATCAAAGCAGAGAAATTAAAATGCCCAAGGTGGATGGTAGCAGGGGTGGCCTCTTGTGGGAAAGTGTACTTGGGAGAAGGGAGACAACATCAGGTAACACTGAGCACAGTGGAGTCTAGAGGGGATAATGTAGGGTATAGAAATAGTGTTGTTTTTATGCTTTATACTAATGCCAGGAGTATCCAGAATAAACGAGAGGAATTGGTAGCATTGATAGCATCAGCCTGGCCAAAGATTATTGGGATCACTGAGACATGGCTGACAGAAGAGGATATAATAACAGGAATAGAAGTGGCATTTTTGGCAGGATAGGAAGGGATACGTGGTGGTGGAGTACTGCTTATGATAAGTGACGACTTATGTCCTCTAAGAGTGGAGGCTTTGGAAGGCAGTGACACTAATGATTCTGAAAGTATATGGTGTGAGGTAGAGATAGGCAATACGGGATTTAGTGGAGTGTTGCTACAAACCAAGGAGCACAGAGGATGTGGATCAGGATATGTTTACACAGTTGAGCTTGGCAAGTGCAAGAAGAATGATTGTTATAGGAGATTTTAACTACAGCAGTATAAATTGGGGAGAGGAAGATGCATGTAGCAATAAAGGAATGGAATTTCTACAATTCTTGAGGGACAAATGTCTTAGGCATCCTGTAATAGAGGGAACAAGAGGCTCAAGAGTTTTGGATTTGGTCATAGCATCAGAAGAGTTAAAAATAACTGAGATGACATCTCTCTCACTAGTTGGAGAGAGTGACCATGTGGTTTTATCTTGGAAGATGAATAGACATGCAGGAGTATCAAGAGATGGGAACATATGTGGAATTATAACACAGGTAATTATAATAGTCTTAGATATCAACTTGGGGAAGTTTCATGAAGGGAGAAATTGGAAGGCCGGGATATCATTAGTGCTTGGGAAATTGTGAAGGAATATTTGTTAGCAGCAATTCCACAAGTGAAGAAGAGGACACAATTTGGTGTAAAGTGGATGACAAACAATATTTAACAGGAACTGCTTGTGAAAAAGAGGCTATGGAAGAGATATAAGGAGACAGGTCAAGAACAGATGCAGGAATAAGACACAGGTCAGGAGAGTGACAAGTATGGTAAGGAAGGCGAAACTGGAATATAAGAGATTGGCCCTAAGATCCAAAACAAATCCTAAGGAATTTTTTAGCTATGTGGCCAGCAGGAGAAGAAATGAATGTGGAAGAATGACATTATGGGATAAAAATGGGAACAGAGTGACCGATGCAGAAGACATAGTGGAATTGTTTAACACTTTATTGGTGTATTTCATCTTGGAGGTGTAAATTTTAATACTCGAGGGATAGGGCAGGTTCGAGGTTTAGAGGTGCAGGAGGAGAGTATTCCAAATACTGAGTACTCTGTATATCAGTAAAACTGTGGGACTGGGTGGTATTTCACCAAGAGTTTTGAGAGAATGTGCTAAGGAACTGACAGCTCCTTTGACCTGGCTTTTCAACAAAAGTCTGGCTATGGAAAAGTTGCCCAGGTAATGGAAGAAAGGTAAGATAATGCCACTGCATAAGGGCAATAGCAGATTAGAAGTGTCTAATTATAGGCCAGTTTGTGTGTCATCAGTAGCTGTTAAGATCTTGGAGAAATTAGTTAGGGACCATATACATCATTGGGCAGATGAGGGTAATGTTATCTGTGAGAGTCAACATATCAACTCAAGAGTGAGGGGGCACTCTTGTTTTAGTAATATGCTATAAATAGAGTTAAATTTATACAAATAATAAAGTTACAAGAGCAGTAGATGAGGGAAAGGCATATACTGTCATTTTCTTGGATTTAGCAAAGGCATTTGACAAGGTGCCACATGATAAGCTGATATTTAAGTTGCATCACATGGGTTTGGATATCGGGTTGGTCAACTGGATTCAGGATTGACTGTACGATAGGTATCAGAGAGTTGTGTATGGTGGGGCAGTTTCAAGGAGGCAGAGGGTTATAAGTGGGGTTGCACAGGGCTCAGTACTGGAACCTATATTGTTTAACCTTTATATCAATGACATCAGTGGATTGCATGGGGATATTCAGTTGTTTGCAGATGATGTGAAGCTGGGAAGGGTTATTAGTAATAGTACAGTTGTGGCAGTCCTGCAATCGGATTTGAATAAGCTAGATATATGGGCAAATGAATGGGGATGTCAGTTTAATGCAGCAAAATGTAAGGTCTTGAGGTTTGGGAAACATCGATGGGATGCTGCATACTCTATTGGAGGAGCTATCTGGAGGAAGTAGGGAAGACAAGAGATCTAGGGTTGATGATTAATAGAAACCTGAAATTCAAAGGACATATTGCAAAGGTGGTGAAGGTAACACAGAGGATTGCTGCAATAATGAGAAGGACACTGGTCTGCAGAGATAAAAGAGTTATCATTCCATTGTATAAGACCCTGATCAGACCACATTTGACTATTGTTCTCAGATTTAGTCCCTGCGAATTGAAGGGGATAAATTAACTGTGGAAAGGGTACAAAGGCAGATAACAAAGAAAGTTTCAATACTGTACAATGTTAGTTATGAGGATTGGCTGAGCGAATGTGGACTGCAGAGTTTGGTGGATAGGAGAGGTGATATGATTGAGACTTTTAAACTGTTGACAGGTGGTTACAGGGTTGACACTGGGGGGGTTCTTTCACTTGGTTGAACAGCAGGAAGGAGTAATGACAAGGGGCCATCCCTGGAAGTTATGAAAGGAGGCTGTGAGCAAGAGAGTGAGGAGTGGTTTCTTTGCGTGGAGAGTGGTTGAACCGTGGAATACATTACCTGATAGAGTGATGACAGCGATAACGGTCAATGAGTTTAAGGAGTGGTATGATAGACTTTGTGTTTCCTAGGA